>NC_064816.1:141823698-141829837 GCF_023721935.1 Panthera uncia | reverse complement strand
GTGTATATATATATATATATATTTTTTTTTTTTTTAAAGCATGGTTTCCTTTAGTTCTTTGAATACACTTACAATAGCTGCTGTGAAGTCTTTGTCTGCTAAGTTGGATATCTGGGCCCTCTCACAGGGAGTTTCTATTGACTGTTTTTTTCCTCTTGTGTATGGGTCACAGCACACTTTCCTGTTTCATTGCATGTCTCATAATTTTTGTTGTTGTTGTTGTTTAAAACTGGATATCTTATTTTAAGTGAGCTCTAGCCCCAAGGTGGGGCTTGAACTCATGACCCTGAAATCAAGAGTCACATGCTCTACCAACTGATCCAGCCAAGTGTCCTGAAAAATGGACATTTTAGATAATATATTGTAGCAACTCTGGATACTGATCCCTTCAACTTTATTGTTTATTTTCGAGCTAATGAGCTTACCATTGTAGTTTGTTTTTTTTATTTCTTCAGTGACTTAGCTAGATTGTTTTAGTGAAGTCTATTTCCCTGCAATGCGGAAACTCTTCTGTTTCTCTTCAGAAAGTACACCCTTGGTCATATATGCGCATAGTGGTCCTGGGATGACAGTGATTTTAACACAGCTCTCTTTGACTCATCTCTCTGTTGTCTGTCTCTGTTGGTATGATCCCTAGCTGTTAGGCTCCATTAGTTGTTAGCTAATCACTGCATTGTTTTCAATATGCCCCAAGGCATAAATTGCTCCACAGTCTGATCCAATTAAATTTAAGGCCCTCTGCAGAGGTAGTTTTTGAGGCCAGTCTTTGAGACTTCTTCAGACCCCAAAAGAGCTCTTTTTAGCTGTCTTTCTCCCTGTTTCTCTCTGGTAAGCTAGTTGGCTTATGGTCTAACTTATGCTGCTCTCAGAGCTATTGGCTCCCTCTTCATTGCTTTGCACCAAATTCTCCATTGTTTTCCAGAACTCCCTTGGCTTGAACTTCCCGATACTCTATTCCAAACAAAGCCAGTTCACTTATGGAGAGCTTCAAGCTCTCTGTTCTCATCACCTACATCTTCCCCTGCGCAAAACCTGGGAGACTAGGTTCTTGAACTAGGGGCAGGGACAGTAACCCACTTCTCTTGGAGCGATACCCTTGCTTTACAAGCAGAGTAGGGGTGGTGGCCTCTGGTCTTCTTGACTCTTATCTCGCTTTGTAGAACAACAACTTTAAATGGTTGGTTTAATAAAGATTGGTTTTTGAAAATTATCGTCGTTTTGTTCAGGAGTGGGTCTATGGAGCTCCTCACACCATCATTCTGGAAATTGTCCCCTAACAGGATCTTAAGAGCAGTAAACATTTTCTTGACTGCCAACATCTTTCTGAACTTCTGTTTAAGATTTAAGTTCTGATGGAAAATAAGTAGAATATTAGAAGACTAAATTGGAGGTGAATTTGGAGATAAAGATATTGATAGATCACCCCTGGGGGGAGGGGTAAGAAAACTTTATAGAGAGGCTCTGAGAACCATCACCCCTGTGCATTCTAAGCACAGAATACCAGCAGATACTGATCAAAATAAACCACTAAACCCAGTATCAGGAAACAAAGATTCTAATTCTTAGCTCTCTTCTGGCTTTTCTGGGTGATCCTGAATAAGCCAGTCAACTTCTCCTGAGCTCCAGTTTCCAGGAATAGTATATTTTGTTAAAGGATTTGTCTTACTGCTCATCCCCCAAATAGGTTATGTGGTTGATATTGTGCTTATGAATAAGTGACTTTCACTAAATCTTTCCCATTCCTTTTCCCTTTTGCTATCTCCTGTGATTGACATCACGCATCTGGGAAGTATCTGTCTGGGCTTTGAGAATTATCACTGCTTTGGATCTGTGAACTCTCCACTGAGCTTTGGCCTATAAGCACCATGTTCTAAATGCCTTGAACTTGTTGTATGAGGAAACAAAGTCACAAAGGCTTGTCCCTTCCCTCATTGAATGTTTTGATTTATGAAAGAAAAGGGAATGGGACACTTGGAATTTCCAGCTCTTACTGCCTGGTTATAATCTACCATTCCAAGCCAGAATTATATCTCATCCTCCACAGGTACTATTGTTTCTGCTTATTTATTTATTTATTATTTAAAAAATTTTTAATGTTTAATTAATTAATTAATTTTTAATGTTTATTTATTTTTGAGAGAGAGAGAGAGAGGCACAGAGTGTGAGCAGGGGAGGGGCAGAGAGAGAGGGAGACACAGAATTCCAAGCAGGCACCAGGCTCTGAGCTGTCAGCACAGAGCTCTAACTGGGGTTTGAACCCACAGACTGTGAGATCATGACCTAAGCCGAAGTCAGATGCTTAATTGACTGAGCCACACAGGCACCCCTATTTTACATTTTTTAATATTTATTTATTTTTGAGAGAGAGCATAGGTGGGGAGGGCAAAGAGAGAGGGGGACAGAGGATCCCAAGTGGGCACTGTGCTGACAACAGAGAGCCTGATGCAGGTCTCAAACCTGCAAACCATGAGATCACGACCGGAGCTAAAGTCGGATACTTAACCGACTGAGCCATCCAGGTGCCCCTTGTTTCTGGTTATTTAAAATGAAGTTGATTCCTAGACAATTTGTCTCACAATTATGCCCAACTATCTTTGGAACTAAGTTTGCCTCCAGTGGAATCTTTCCAAAAGCCTGTGGCCCTGACTTAATTTTTACTGACTTCTTAATAAGCACTGCCACAAACTATTTGAATACTTTGGAAATCAAGATTAATAAGTCCCATCAGTCATTAAGACGGTTAAAATCTGTTTCCCTCCAGAGATTAGGTTTAACAAGTTTACCCACAGGACAAGGACTCTGGCCAAAAAACCCAACTGCTCTGAATTGAGAGAGACTGACCGAACCAAGATCAGCCTAGTTGTCTTTATCCTCCCCGGTAGGCAGAGGATTTGCAGTACAATGAAGTTGTTTAAAACTTTGAGGGCCAATAGACAATTACTGCTTAATGGTTTTGAAAAGAGATATCATGACAGTTACACAAGATTATGAATGTAATTAATGCCACCAAACTGTACATTTAAAAATGGTCAAAATGCTAAACTTCATGCTATGTATATTTTACCACCAAAAAAAACCAAAAAACAAAAAAAGCCACCTGGGGCCCCAGTGTTGCTGGTTCTCTGTCCTGAATGTTCTTCCAATTGCTTAATAATAGCATTGAATCTGAGGCTTTGCCAGCACCTGAGTTTCCCAAAGAGCTCCAAAGCTTGCTTAAGTATTACTGCCATCAGCATGGCAAAGAGAAAAAAAATTAACTTCCCATATTTTGTGCCTTTTTCTCCAGAGATTTGGAAATAATATGAAGCTACTTAGAATCCAGGGATGGAGAAGGGCTTAAGATGGGTGTATGTACATTTGGCATTAGCCTGAGTTGGCATCCACTTCCTTGTGCCCTCATTAAGTGGTACCTGAAATAACTAGCAGGATCATTAAGTGGCTTACCCTAATCCTTCTAAATTGTTAGACTTAATCCAGAATTATGACGATACAACTCCAATTAACTGTCAATAGTTTTTGAACATCCTTTTCTATTGACTATGTCTTTTTCCTGTTTATCTGTTAGCCTGCCACAGCCTTGTGACCCAAGGCTTGGAATGGATCAGGCCTCCTACTCACTCCCTCCTGCGCACACCACATCTCCATGGTAACAGCTTGTCGGGCCCTGCTTGGTGCAGGTTCTGAAGACCTCTCATCTGCAGTCTCAGTCCTGCACAGATTCAGTCTTAATAAGCCAGGCTTCTAAGTAGGAGCTTGTGTTAGGAGCACCATCTCTCTAACTGGTAGGGTCTGAAATTGTCCTTAAGCCTCCTTTGGGGTACACCTGAGGAGTCCCCAGTGCCACTGAGTTGCCCTGACCTTCCACCACTGCTACTCAAGCCAGTGGCAGGGTTTCTGCTTCAACCTGAACTCATCGCCTCCTTCCAGCAAGTTCTCCTCCTGTCATCTTCCTCCATTCATGAAGCTGAGAGACATTCAGAGCATTTCAGGCCCTACCTGTGACTGATTCCCAATGTCAGTTGGTACTATTCCTTTGTATCTTTCCAACTCATCTTTCTCTGCATTCCTCTTACCTTTACAATGGTTCAGGCCCACATTGTTTCCTTCTTCAATTACTGCAAGACCCTCCAACCCAGTCCTCCTACTTCCATGTTTGCTTTCCTTGCATCCAATTCCCACATTCCAACCAATGAGAAAACTTCTTAAAAAAGCAGACCTGACACGTCCTTCCCCCACAGAGAGTCAGCATTTCCCATTGCCCTCAGGGTGGATTTCAGACTTACTTGTATGACACACAGGATTACACCTTTATAATGTGGCTCCTGCTCACCTCTCCAGGATCATCTCTTGCCCCCTCCCCTGCATTATTCCTACCTCAGCCACACTAAAACACTTTACTCCTCCAATGACCCACTGTTCTCTCTTGCCTTTGTGATTTCACTGCTGTCTCCCCCACCTGGGGTGTCCTTCCTCCTTCCTTCTGTATAAGCCTTTCGTACATTGTTGGGAAAGTTTTCCCAGCTCTCAAATCTTAAGTGCCTGTTCTAAGTTCTCCTAGAGCTCGTGTGTTTATTCCCCTTCTGCCATTCTGCTGAACTGTCAACTCCACAAGGGTAGAGTGTGCCAACCTCTAGCTCAGTGCCTACAATATTCATTCAGATGTCTGTTGTGTAAGTGAAAGAACGAAGAATAAGCCTTTGGAATAAAAATATCACCACGTGCTGATTATAAGTACATCCTTTTCCAGAGTCTTCTGTTGTTGGGCACCATTCATCCACCAGATTGGACCAGATAGGAATTTGCTACACCACCAGGACATTGCAATTTGGACTGCTGGCCACTGTCCTTAGGGACACTTCTACAAATGTGTCAGTTGCCCCAGCTCAGCTCTGGCTAGTCCTGGTTGCCTCCTTTTTGTTGGTCACTAGGGAGCTCCCTGCTGGCCTCGTGGCTGAACCCGTGTGGCTTCTGTCAGCAGCTGGAAAGCCGTTCCTAAGAGCTGAGGTAGTGAGTCAACCCTCCTTTCATTGCCCAGGGAAGATTCCTTTTTCCCTGGTTATGCAATGTCACCCAGGCTGTGTTTTCCTTAGTGGAATCCAAGATTTGGAATCATGGTAAGAGGAGAAAGAGGCAGATAATCTCAGGAATAGATATGCTCTGTCATGTTTCTCAGGAGAATTTGGTGGGAAGGGAGGGTAGGGGCCAGGAAGAGGAAATTGGTAAGGGACCTGTGTTCATAGATAAAGGAGGAGTTGAATGTATATGGATATGGATACTCTTCCCCAGAGAGTTCAATGGGTTATCTGGGAAAGAAGCCAGAAAAAGAGAGACCTCTCACCAGATCTGGGTCCCCACCCATGTGGGTACATAGTATTAAAGAGCATTCAGCCCTCAGCAGTGTTCCATTCACTTATTCCTAAATCAACACATTCTCTCATATTCCAGAAATTAGAAACCAGCCAACTTTTTGCCATGGACCTGGATAAGATGCAAAAATAATGGATTTTGCCTCAAACTGAGTTCCCTTGCTACCAGGCTTACAGAGATAGGGAGGAATAAGGACTTTGGGAAGAGGAGGTAGCAAAGCAAAGGCACAATTTCATTTTCTCCTCTGCAGTAAGAAAGCAAAAGATCCATTAGATGAGAAAATGTATGTGAAAGCACTTAGCACAGTGCTTGGCAAATAGATGGGATTCAATAATATTGACTTTTTTTGTTTTATCTGTGCTCAGTGTAGGGACCCATAAGGCAGTCTAGTGTGTAGGAAGAATAACTGGGGAGCCATTTGGAGTAAGGGAGTGTTCTCTACCTGGATGATAGTTAAAATTTTGCTGTTAGATGGGAATGCAAGCTGGTGCAGCCACTCTGGAAAACAGTACGGAGTTTCCTCAAAAAACTAAAAATGGAACTACCCTACGACCCAGCAATTGCACTACTAGGCATTTATCCACGGGATACAGGTGTGCTGTTTCGAAGGGACACATGCACCCCCATGTTTATAGCAGCACTATCAACAATAGCCAAAGTATGGAAACAGCCCAAACGTCCATCGATGGATGAATGGATAAAGAAAATGTGGTATGTATGTGTATAGGTGTGTGTGTGTTTATACACACACACACACACACACACACACACA
>NC_064816.1:141714871-141823598 GCF_023721935.1 Panthera uncia | reverse complement strand
GACTTCATTCATATGAGGACTTTAAGACACAGAACAGATGAACACAAGGGAAGGGAAGCAAAAATAACATAAAACCAGGGAGGGGGACAAAACAGAAGAGACTCATAAGTATGGAGAACAAACTGAGGGTTACTGGAGGGGTTGTGGGAGGGGGGATGGGCTAAATGGGTAAAGGGCACTAAGGAATCTACTCCTGAAATCATTGTTGCACTATATGCTAATTTGGATGTAAATTAAAAAAAATAAAAAATAAAACAAGTTAAAAAATTTTGCCATTAGAGTTTCTTTCCTTTGACTCTATTAAAAAGCAAATACCAATTGGAGATAAAACACATTGTTTTTAGACATTTCATTTTTACTATTGATGGTTGATTTTATATATAATAAGTATATATGTATATAAAGTATAATGTATAATGTATTTATGTATAATAAGTATATATGTATACATATATAAATATATGTACATATTATATACATATTTCTTTTTTACAGCCAGTAGTGGAGATAACATAAATGTCATAGATGAGGAATAAGTACAAATTTTCTATTTCTCAAAGCTAGACAAAAACCTGCCAGTCTGAACTGTAAAACTATTACTCTTATCGCTTCTGCTGTTTAAATTTTTTTTAAAAAGTTTATTTACTTTTGAGAGAGAGAGAGAGTGAGTGGGGGGTGGGCAGAGAGAGAGGGAGACATAATCTGGAGCAAGCTCCAGGCTCTGCGCTGTCAGCACAGAGCCTGATATGGGGCTTGAACTCACGAACTGTGAGATCATGTCCTGAGCCGAAGTCAGACACTTAACCAACTGAGCCACCCAGGCGCCCCTATAACTTCTACTATTTAAATAAATAACTTTAGGGGCGTGTAGCTGGCTCAGTCAGTAGAGCATGTGATTCTTGATCTTGGGTCATGAGTTTGAGCCCCACATTGGGCATGGAGCCTACTTCAAAAAGTAAAATAAAATCTTTAAATAAATTTAACATTTATAAGTTTCTTATAGAGAGGAGACAGTAATGTAGAAACCAAGGAACAACCAGGTCATTTGCCTTAATACTGAGGCACTTTCTTAATCGGACATGTGAGGTATGGCAGAAGGTCTTATCTATTGACAACTTAGAAAGTGATAGCTGAGGCCAAAGGAAAACAGAAATCACTGCCACTTTTATGCACTAAAAGTGCTTAATAGGCAGCTTCTAATTCTACTTCATGTATTTTAATACTACCCAAACCTACAACAGCACACATAGTACTCGTAAGTGCTCAATAAATGTTTAAAACCAAACTAAAAACCAAAATAAAGCAAAACCAAACTGGTATTTGTTAACACATGTCAGCTATGTCCCACACTAGGTTCAATAAAACTATCAAGTTCGTGCAAGCCCTGAAAACAAAGTGCCCACATTCTGTATTTGTGGGGACTATCCCACATGTACTTTCTTTTTACTCTCAACAGTTTCCTGAGATATGTATTAATACTAGCCTAGAGTTCAAGATTCCTAATTCCAAAATTAGTAGACAAAAGTAAAAGACTGAAAAAACAAAATAAAAACAGAAAAACAAGCAACTTTTGTGGGGGGGAGAGATTCCCCTTTATTTTAATAGAGAACAATTAGAACTCAATAACTAAAAGACAGAAAAATTGACAAAGGATCCAAACAAACAAATCCTAAAAGGAGATCTCTGTAACAATCAAAGAAAGGCTCTGCCTAAAATCTGAGTTCAGAGCTGTCTGCTAAATGGCCTGGACCAGACCTCATAGCCAAGGCTGAAGATAAATGGGCCTTTTTCCATGCCCTAATCCCAAATCTAATCTTGCAACTTTAACACCCTCCACCGGGAGTGAAGACATCAGAAAGCCAAGAGCCCTGGAAAGAATAGGTCAACACTGTCCGGGCTTCATGGATAAACACAGCTGTGGAGGAGGAATGCACAGGGCAGACTTCCAGAGCCTGTGGACCCCCTAATATTCCTTGCAGAGGGAATCAAGCTTTGTCTGGCCTGTGCAGAGCCTCTAGAGTCTAGCTGCTCAAAGTATGGTTCCTGAGCATCTTCAAGAAGCTTACAGAAATGCAGAGCCTTTAGCGCCCACTCCAGGCTTCTTGAACCAGAATCTGCATTTTAGTAAGCTTCCCAGGTGATGTTGATGTGCATGCACAGTGGAGCTTGAGAAACACTGCCCTTGGGGACCTGGCTCAGGGTTTCCTCATTGTAGGTGCTCAGTAAATGTCTGCTGATTGAATGAAAGACTGGACAGGGTATCTCTGGGGTCCCCTTCTAAAGTAAATCATCTGACTTACTGAAAACTCGTCACTCTTCATGCTGAGTAAAGCATTAACCATTTTACAAAGGGCTTTAAGTAAGATTAATGAATTAATAACAGTATTTTGGTATTGATATTTTCTACAGTGAATTTAGAGTTTCTTATTAATAATACCATTTCACTAGGCTTCTTTATATGCCCAGGAGGCACCAACAAGGCACAAATCTTTCTCTATTGCCCTTTCTGGAATTACTGAGAATGGAAAATCAAATGAGTAAAAATGAGAATAACAAATCTGAAAATGCTGGAGAAAAGGGTGCCCACCAGTGCAGGACATTGCTGTTTTACTTGACTTTCAGAGAATGTAGTCCATAAGCTTTCACCTTGTACCACATGGGTCTCTGTATGTGGAGGGGGTGATGGCAAAGAGGGAAAGAAGAGAAAGAAGAGACCAAGGATTAAGGACCCCTGTGCTGTCCTATGAGCAGAATCACCAAATCTGGCCATTAAGGTGCTTCTGAAGCACCTGTTCACCATTATCATTATCATTACCATCACCATCACTTTTAATTCTACTTGCTGTCTGCCAATGTCTTTACTGAGAAGACCGCCTTAGTAGTCACCCAAACCTTAATGTCAAGGTTGGTCATCGACCTTAGGCTGCCAGGAAACCAGTTAAAAGAAGGAGACAAGAGGGATCCATGGGATGGAGAAGCATTCTGTGTTCCGCTAATGAGTGAGGTGACTCACGTCTGACTCAGACAAGCGAAGCCAAGCCTGGGAGATGGGAGGTGGTGCAGGGCAGACCTCAAAGGAGCTCTGCTGAAATGTTCAAATGGGAGCTGGGCTGCCAGGGACGTGGTGTTATTTAGAGAACTGCCTGTAGCTCTGGCATTGGAAGGAAGAGTGGATCCTGAAAACAGAAGGAGAAAATTGCACCTGAAGCCAGAAACCAAGTTGTGAATCTTCTGTGCTTTGACAAACATGTAAATTCTCTAGTGACACTGACCTGCTCTTTGGGAAATCTCAGAATATGAACTCAATAGGAATTCATTGTCATCAGGTCCCTGGGGAGTAGAGGTAAATCATGTGTCACCCTCTGTTTTTCTAATGCCCTCAATTAGAAAAATAAGCCTCCTTTGACTTTATTATTATTATTATTATTTTTAATGTTTTCATTCATTTTTGAGAGACAGAGCAACAGACTCTGAAGCAGGCTGCAGCCTCTGGCTGTCAGCACAGAGTCCGACGCGGGGCTTGAACCCGCGAACCATCAGATCATGACCTGAGACAAAGTTGGACGCTTAACCAACTGAGCCATCCAGGTGCCCCCACTTTCTTTAGTATTTTGCTTTTGGAGAACATTGTGATGCAACCTGCGCTCATGGGTAGATTTTTTAAAAATCTGAACATGTGACTAAGGCACCTTCTCTCTTATTAATGTCTAATTGAGGTTCTGAGTTTGAAGATCCTAAGGTCATATATTATTATGAAGGTTGGTAACTGCACTGTCCTATGTGGATTGTACTGAAATGATATGCACACAAGTGACACAGAATCTGTAGGTAGATCCCCTGAAGAGCATGCATTTGTGAGATGGCTGGCTGTAGGTATGACTATCTGGGTGACACAGTTTGTCTCCATGTGCTAAGTAACCCACACAGATATTAACCCTACAACCTCAGCCTCATTAAGATGATGCATACCAACTCAGCTCTCTAAAAATAATTTTGGTTATTTACAGATTTATATGTGATTTGATGACTATGGTCACAAATGCACTTCACCAGAATGGCACCAAGGCAGTGGAAGAGACAGGGGTTCTTTGGCATTTTGCCCACCTGTGAACTTTCAAGGAGATGAAAATTAAATTGCTCCAAAAGCAAAAGTATTTCAACTTTGCCTGCCCCCAGCAGATGGCAACAACAATTGGGACACCATTGCTTTAGCATTGGTCAACTAGTTTTCTGTCATCAGCAGGTTTGCTCTATTTAATTTGGGGGGCTTGGCAACACTATTAACCTCAGTATGTCTAATAATCACAAAAGCAATGAGAACATTGAATGTGCTATTGAGGAGAGGTTTAGGATTTTGAAGAAAATAAAAGATAGTCACAAATTGAATGTGGTAATAAAAATCACCAGTGTTGCATGTGGGTAAAAGATGGATCATTAGTTAACAGAGGTGATTCAGAAAGACAAAGAGATTAAAAACGTGAAAAAAACCTGGCAGGGTCTATGCAATGAACAGTAATCAGTAAGCAATGAGGAAAGGTAATTCAAGAAATGGAAGTAATCTGGAGTGTGAGATTAGAGAACTGACATCAACTTTAGTGCCTATACAGTTGACTATCGAACAATGCAGGGTTAAGGGTGCAGCCCCACACACACACACTAAAAAAAAATCTGTGTATAACTTTGACTTCCCCAAAACGTAACTACTAATAGCCTACTGTTGACTGGAAGCTTTACTGATAACATATGCAGTCAATTAACACATATTTTGTATGTTTTACGTATTATATACTGTATTCTTACAAATAAAATAAGCTAAAGAAAGGAAAATGTTATTAAGAAAATCAGAAGGGGAGGGGCGCCTGAGTGGCTCAGTCAGTTAAGCATCCGACTCTTTTTTTTTTTTTTAATTTTTTTAATGTTTATTTTTGAGACAGAGGGAGACAGAGCATGAATGGGGGAGGGTCACAGAGAGGGAGACACAGAATCAGAAGCAGGCTCCAGGCTCCAAGCTGTCAGCACAGAGCTCGACGTGGGGCTTGAACTCACGGACTGTGAGATCATGACCTGAGCCGAGGTCAGATGCTTAACCGACTGAGCCACCCAGACGCACCAAGCATCCAACTCTTGAGTTTGGTTCAGGTCATGATCTCACAGTTCATGAGTTCAAGCCTTACATTGGACTGCACTGAAGCCTGCTTGGGATTCTCTCTCTCCCTCTCCCTCTGCTCCCCCTCCCTGCCCCCGCTTGTGTGCATGCTCTCTCTCTCTCTCAAAAACAAAAAGAAAGAAAGAAAAAGAAAATCATAAGAGAAAATACATTTACAGTACTATATTATATTTATCAAAAAAATCTGCCTTATGTAAGTGGTTCAAAGCCATTATTTAAGGGTCAACTATAATCCAAATATTAATTCAGGTAAGGGCTGAAAATATGTACGACATGTTTAAAAAAATTAATTAATTTATTTTGAAGCTCTGTGCTGTCAGCCTGATGCAGGGCTTGATCCTATGAACCAAGAGATCATAACATGAGCCAAAATCGAGCCAGATGCATACCAAACTGAGCCACCTTGGTGCCCCTGTCATAAGCATTTAAAAGCCAGGTGTTGTAAAAGTCCTCATTCTGAAACCTTTGCTGAACACCAGTAATAGTTCCATAGATTCAATATCTGTTAGATCAACACAACATTAAATTCCCTGTGGAAGCTGCTGAAGAGTTCTTTATCATACTTGGTGCAGCCTACCAAGGGCTGCCTTGACCATTTCTCAATGTATATGAACTGGTCTGTTTTGCATAAAGAAGCCCAGTAGAATGGATATCAGCAAGGAGAGGAGAATGCTACCTAGGTTTGAAGCTTTGAAGGACCATGGAACTCCCTTTTGGTGGAAATGTGTCTTTCTAAGCTTAAGTCACTCTTAGCCATTGTTGTCTTACTAATGGTCTTTCACAATTCACCTGTTTGTAAGGTGCAAAAAATGTGTATATATGTGTCTCTGTATTTTTTTCTCAATCATGCTTTTTTATTTCACATGGGGTTGTAGGATTTTCCTTTAGCCTTTAGTTAATTCTTTAATATGATTTCCCATGGCAGCTTGGTATTCCATTTCCTTATTATGTCATTTGATCCACCCTTTGCTGAACTAATAAGAATGCTTATATTTATATAACTTGGCATAAATTATTATGCTTTTCTGAACACTTCACTGGGATAAATTAGCAGAATAAAGTTACTGGCTCATAATGTTATGAACATCTTTAGAGTTTTAATATATTTCCAGATTTGCCTTCAGAAAGGTTTGGCCATCTGATAACTCTTCCAGAAATTTATCAGTGTTCCTCTTTCCATGCACTTTTGTCAGTACTAGATACTATTTTATCTCCACTCATTTTTGAGGGTATTTTAAAATGTTTTATTTATTTGGTTGTTATCAAGACCTCTTTCTATGATTTTAATGCATGTCTTTTGTGAATTTTTCCATCGAAATATTTGCCTTTTAATTATTGACTTGTAATAGGTCTTTGTATATTAAGGAAGCATACCTCTCCCCTCAATTTTTTATTAGTCTTTTAACTTTATTTATAGTGGCCACCTTTGTTTTTCATCTCTAAAGATAATACCAGTCACAATCAATTCACATGGCCAATGAGGAGACCAAATATGAAATTATTTGTGAAAATGCTATAAAACATAAAGGATTTTTATCATATACTTCTAGGGTTGATGCTACCCAGAAATTGAGATTATTTATTGGCCTACAAGTCTAAAATGAATTTGTAGGTAATTAAACTTCTATTCTCGGCTCTGACAGTACCTTACAAAACAAGAAATTAATTTAAATCTTTTGTACCATAGTTATTAAGAATGTTATAAAAAATAAACAATGATGTCAGATATAAAAGTGCTCTGAGACTTTTCGATGGTTCTACATAAAACCAAGTTGTTGCATTATTACTCTTTTACTTTCTTTTCAAAAATCTAATTAATCCAGTACAGGTGCATTATAACAGGAAAGGCACTATATTGATCACTACTGTTACTTTAGGCTCATCAGTTATGCCCTGCTCACCTTCCCAGATAGTCCTTTCCTCAAACCTTTCTTTACTTGAAAACAAAAAGAGATCCATCAGTGAAAAACTCTTCTACAATAAAAAGAAATGGTTTCTTTCTTTCTTTCTTTCTTTCTTTCTTTCTTTCCTTCTTTCTAAGCAGGCTCCATGCCCACTGTGGGGCTGGAACTCACAACTCTGAGATCAAGTCACATGCTCCACTAACTGAGCCAGACAGGTGCCCAGAAGTGTTTTTCTTAATTGCATAGTTTTATAATTAACTAAGTAATATTAGTAACAATATTTATTATTATTATTTTTTTATTATTTTTTATTTTTAGTAACAATATTTAAAGGCATGCGTGGACAAGTCTTGCTCCCAGTGATAAATCCATCCTCCCTCTGGCCCCACCCTACTCCCTATGGCTTCTTTGTATTCTTCCCATGTTTCTTCATATGTATGCAAGCAGGTACAAATAAATATTATCACTATAATTCCTCTTTTCATTCACAAAAGTAGCATACTATATACATTGTTCTCTACTTTGCTTTTTTAAACTAAACAATATATCTTCAACAGAAGACCTTCAATAGGAAGATATTTAATGTAAACAAGAGACATGATGACATTGGCATTAAACAAGAAAGTTTTAAAATTCCTGTGTCAGTTCTGTCACCGTAATTATAGAAGCTTAGAGCTGGATACTGTGGTAAAAGCTTTGCTGGGTCAGTCATCAAACCTGTTCCTCTTTTTCTTCAGCACAGGACTGCATTTGAAGCTTCCCTTGCTGTTGTGTGTGACCATATGACTGGATAGAAAAAATGTGAGCAGAGCTTATGTGCACCACTTCTAGGTCCAGCCTATAAGGATCTCTCCGTGCAATCCTCTATGTTCTTTCCCTGTCAGCACGATGTCAACACCTACAGTAACCTCATAAGCCACACGCTGAAGATGGCAGAATTACAAGATGGAAGGGCCTGGTTCCTTGAACAACACTTGGAAGAGAGCCACCCACCATGAGCACCCATTTTGGATGTTTTGTGAGTGAGAAATAAATTTCCTGTCATGTTAATAGTGCAGTAAATATGGGGCACCTGGGTGGCTCAGTTGGTTAGGTGTCCAACTTCAGTTCAGGTCATGATCTCGTGGTTTGTGAGTTCAAGCCCTGCACTGGGCTCTGTGCTGATGGCTCAGAGCCTGGATCCTGCTTCACATTCTGTGTCTCCCTCTCTCTCTGCTCCTCCCCCACTCACACTCTGTCTCTCTGTCTCTCAAACATAAATAAAACATTTTTTAAAGACTTAAAACACTGCAGCAAATATTATCTTAATTAGCTTAGATAACAACCTCAAATCTCCTCTAGTCCAATGACTGGCATATGGCAGTTGCTCAATAAATGTGTCTGGATAAACGAGTGAATATTTAAACACCTCTGGAGATAAAGAATTAATTCACTGCCCTATCGGTCCATTTAATACATTTCAATCAGCTGGAATTATTGGAAAATTATTTATATGGCGCTAAAACCCATTACCTTTAATTTGTACTCAAGACTGCCCTTCCCAGTCATTCAAAATTTAAGTCTGAACTCTTTTCAAGGCAGCCCTTCAATTATTTTATACTTCCTCTCATTCCCTCCATGACAAACCTCTGGTCTCCAAGCTAAATAGCCTAATGTTTTTAATTGTTCTTATTATATTATAGTTACTAAAACTCTTATCACCATCTTTACCCCCTTCTGGGCACTTTTGGGTTTGTCATTGTTTCCCATCCATTGGGTACTCAGAACAGAATGTCATACTCTTGGCAGACACTGACCAGCCCTGGAGGGTACCAGTTGCCTTTCCTAGTCAGGACTCCATACTTCAATTAAAACAGCTTAATATTTTAACAGTCTTAGAGGTGGTCGTATCACCTGTTGACTCATTTTGAGCTTGGTCAACCTTTCTACTTCTCTCTCCTCTGCACCCCACATACACCATAATTTATTTATTTATTTATTTATTTTTATTATTATTATTATTATTATTATTTTTAGTGTTTATTTATTATTGACAGAGAGAGAGACAGAGCATGAGTGGGAGAGGAGCAGAGAGAGAGGGAGACACAGAATCCGAAGCAGGCTCCAGGCTCTGAACTGTCAGCCCAGAGCCTGATGCGGGGCTCGAACTCACGGACCGCAAGATCATGACCTGAGCCAAAGTCGGACGCTCAACCGACTGAGCCACCCAGGTGCCCCTAAACCATAATTTATTATATGACCTTAGACAAGTCATTTCACTTCTTCTCTAGGACTAATTTCTCATGAGAAAAGTGAGGTGGTTGGAGCAGGTGATTTCTGAGTTACTTATCCCCCTGCCCATCTTAATATTCTTTGGGTCTAAAATAGGAAGTTCTGAGAGCTCACATAGTATGTACCTTTTTTAAAAATTGTTTTTAATGTTTATTTATTTTTGGGAGAGACAGAGATAGAGTGATAGTGGGGGAGGCGCAGAGAGAGAGGGAGATAGAGACTCCAAAGCAGGCTCCAGTCTCTGAGCTGTCAGCACAGAGCCCAACGCAGGGCTCGAACTCACGCACTGTGAGATCATGACCTGAGCTGAAGTTGGATGCTTAACCAACTGAGCCACCTGGGCGCCCCTGTATGTACCTTTTTATGTAGAATCCTTCACCTATAGCAGTATGAAAGTATCAATTTGCCTGGAAACATTAAACTCATCAAACAACATGAAACCGTACAGGTAATTTTTCTCAGCTTCCATTCACAGATATGTGGACAACATGTGGGAAGTTGTATCTATACAACTAAGGCCAACGACCTGTGCCAAACTATAGTAGTCAAGGAGGGGAAAAAAAACACACAGGCAAAAAAAAAAAAAAAAAAAAGAAGAAGAAAATAAAACAAGCAGTGAGAGCATGAGGGGAATCAGGGTGTGGTTTTCTCTGAAGGAATACTCCATCCATCACTTTGTTAACCCAAGGGACAATGACCATGAAAAAGAGGATACACATTTCACTCAGCAGAAAACCTGGTTTGATATTTTGTCAATTTCCTCATCTCATTTCACACATCATCCAAACATGCCAAAACCCAAAACAAAACAAAACAAAAAACCACTCAACCACTCAATGGGCAAATAAATGTATGTGCTGTGGGCGGAAATCAAACCATGTCTCCATAACCCTTGCCCTTGGTTAGTTTCTTATAAAGCAGACATCTTCCATGATTTTAGCTGATTAATTCCTCCTGGTATTTCTGCATGACTGTCCTCCATCCATGCCACAGAGGCTGGATCCACTTTCCAGGCTAGACTGAGATTCTACGCATTATTATTTGACCTCTTTTGAAAAACTCATTGCCAGCTTTATAACCCGATCTGGGCACACCCCCCATTGGGGCCTGCATTTCCTGTGGATGATGCGTTGGTTTCCTAGGTGACAGTGGGAAGGAATAGACCTGTTAGCTGGTGGCTTCTGACTCACTCTCTGCAATGGACGTCACAGAATCGTGGCTGAACAAGTGGATGCTGAGAAAAACATGTGCTCCAGGGAGCAGCGGGGCACTAATGGTTAAAACCATCCCATTGTACCAGCTCTCTCTCCCACTAAGCAAGCCAACAGACTGACATGATATCAGATCTGAAAAAAAAAAAAGCAACAGATTTGGAACCTCTCTGAACTCCCAGTCGTATAGAAGTGCACAGTGGAGTCCTAGTTACAACACCAATATTTTGTTCCTTTCCTTGTTTAGAATTTCCTTTTTTTTCTGGAGTGTGAAAGTACCAGGATTCTCTAATGAAATGTCAGATGGAGGCTGAAGAGCAGGAAGTAGAGACAAACCAAAAACTCACCAAAAGCCTGTTTACTAAGATGACAGCTCTTTTTTTTAAATTTATTTTTGAGAGAGAGAGAGAGAGAGAGAGAGAGAAGGGGGGGAGAGAGAGACAGAGCGTGAGCAGGGGAGGGGCAGAAAGAGAGGGAGACACAGAATCCGAAGCAGGTTCCAGGCTCTGAGCTGTCAGCACAGAGCTCGACGCAGGGCTCATACTCATGAGTCACAAGATCATGACCGAAGCCAAAGTCGGACACCTGACTGAGCCACCCAGGCACTCCAAAGGTGACAGCTTCTTTTGATCTTTCACACTTGCTCCCTGAGAGGAGAAGGTTAACTCACAGTGGGCTAACCAATTATCAGAGTCCAGGATGAAAAATACATTCTGTTGTGAAATTAATCTTCAGAAAAGCTGGATTTCATGAAGTCTAGACACACACACACACACACACACACACACACACACAGTGAGGGGGGTGGAGAGAGAGAGATTAACTTTCTAGCTACCTCTTTTTCTATCAGCTGAACCCAGCAACGTATAAGTCAGGGAAGACTGCCTGGAATAAAACACACGGAAGAGTTCCTTTGTCCTATAAATCTGAACTACTAAAGACTGAATGGATTCTTTAGATTCTTGAATTCCTTAAATGACCAACAAACCTAAAGGTTCTCTACTGGAGATAATGCATCTTGTTTTCCACGGAGCCTTAAGGGATGCTTTAAATAGCATCAGCAAGCATCCGAATGAATTAGACAGCAAATGTAGGTTAGCTTTATTTAGACAGATAAAGACAAGCAGAGAAAGTTGTCTGGTTCAAGGGCAGTGCAGCCTGACACGACAGCATTTCTCAGAGGAGGGGAAATTGCTTTGGGAGAGTCAGAGGTATTTTGGGCAAAGAGCAAAGTTCCTTGGATCACCAGGGGAAGCAATGCTAAGTTCTTCAGTACAGAGGAGCAGGAATTAAGAGTGGCCTGCCACTCATTGAAGGAAAGATCTATAGATTTAAAATGTAAAACAGAACTCAGCATCCCTAAGTTCACATATGCATCCTCTTTTCTCTCTCGCATTCCTTGGGAGCACCATCAGAAAGGACACACTTCCCAGAACATGAGCTAAGGCAGGGAGTTTATCAGACTCCTCTGGAATGGGACTCGGCATCCCCAGCAAGTTCTGCTTCAGGAAGTATGTCCAGATGGAGGGCCCCTGGAGATGGGGGAGCCCAGAAAGCAGGGACACTGGCAAATACGAGGGCATCCACTCATCAGACAAAACTGTAGGTGCCTGGAAAAAAGGTGCAGTGCATGAATTTGGTTTACTTTTTTCTCCTTTTTCCCCCCATCCCTTGAATTATTTTCTGAAAACAAACTCCTTATAAAAAGCAGTGGGTCTAGAAAAATGTGTACAACTTTCTGGTTTCATTTGTTTTTACTGTGATGTTTACGGTTTCTTGTCTTTCTAACTTTTTGCTAACTTTCCTCCTCAGCGGGCCAAAGTCAAGTGATATTTGATGTCAGCTTGTAGCCCTATCAGTAATTTGTTTTAAAAATAAAAAACAATTTCAATCCATTATGATGTTCCAAATGTAGCACTGAATTTAGACTTGTAAAAATATCTTCAGAAAAATCTAAAAATTTAGATTTGCATAGATTTCCATTTCCTCCAAATCTAATTTTTATATGTTTCCTTTTTTAAGGGTCTCATAACTTCTGAAACTTATACATCTTTAAATGTCGCCAAGGCAGGTATAGCAGAGGGAAATACTATGTTATGACCCTGTCATGAAGCAGAATTTAAGCTTCATTGTGAATTAGGCATGTATTCCACTTTCTTTGTACTTACCATTCAATAATTCACTGCCTTCCTCCCTCCCTCCCTTCCTCCCCTCCTTCATTCCTTCCACAGTTATTTATTGAGAGCCTACGCTACACAAACAGTGAGCATCAGACTTACTTGCTCCCCTTCTCCATTACCGGGGGATTCTCTCCCTAATCGTTGCCTCTCCCCTCTGTCTACCCCAAGCCCATTCACTACTTACCTGGTAAACTAGCATATGGACTAATAATGTGTTCAATTGGGAACTACCGTTTTACACTTTTACCAAAGCACACAAAACTTCTCTAATTCACTGCCCCAAACTCATTATACTTTTAGCCATTTGTAAAACTGGCAAATCAGTTAATCATTTGAATTCTAAGAAGGAGGTGGAAAGCCAATTCCTGTGACTGTATTTGTAAAGTAGTAAAGTCAAAAGACTCATATGAGACCTGGTACCATGCTTATTCCAGTGTTATACTAACTTTTTTTTTTTTTAAAGTTCATTTATTTTTGAGAGAGAGACAGAGTGAGCAGGGGAGGAGCAGAGAAAGAGGGAGACACAGAATCGGAAGCAGACGCCAGGCTCTGAGCTGTCAGCATGGAGCCTGACATGGGGCTTGAACTCATGAACTGTGAGATCATGACCCGAGCCAAAGTCGGATGCTTAACCCACTGAGTCACCCAGGTGCCCCAAATGTTATACTTTTAGTAAAACCCCCTCACCTAAAGTCTTCATTTTTGTAGTTACAAGAATGTGATCAAAAGGGAGACTAGTCTTTTATTCCTTTTTGGTAAAGACACTAACATTTCCATGTGAAGTGAAATGAAAAAACTTAACATCCCTGAGGGGCGCCTGGCTAGCTCATTTGAGAGGAAGTGACTCTTTTGTTTTTTAACCTGTTTTTTTCTTTTCTTTTCTTTTATGAATATAATTTATTGTCAAATTGGCTTACATACAACACCCAATAAGAGAAAATGACTCTTGATCTCAGGGTCCTGAGTTTGAGCCCCATGTTGGGGGTAGAGATTACTTAAAAAGAAAAGAAGGAAAGAAAGAAAGGAAAGGAAAGAAAGAAGAAAAAGAAAGAAAGAAAGAAAGAAAGAAAGAAAAGAAAGAAAGACAACAGAACTTAACATCCTTGGGATCTATATTTCTTGCTCTGACATCTGTAATGTAATCACCTCACTATTATTAGAGTATCTTCATTAAAATTTCCCAATTTGTGCTAATAACGAGACTTTTAAAGTGTTCTTCAATATGTCAATCTCAGAACTCACTTTTAATATTTTTTAAGTGCTGGAGGGAAAAAAAAAACTTGAATATGGAGGTAGAAGACAAAGTTATAATTGCTAATCCAAATAAATAAAATACGATGTACGTAACTTTAAAAAAATCGTAACAATCTTTTGTTTGTGTTTTCCGGCCGTTCTCCACGTTTGCTACACTACTATTTCAGTAATCTTAATAATTCTCTGAAGAAGACAATGTTTTCATAGTGTTCGACTAGATAGACTGAGAGTCACACATTTTATTTTTGTTTTGTGACATTTGTGGCTCTTCAGCGTGACACTGGCATTCTTCCTCCTCTGATGCAACTTCCTTCTCTGTTTCACTCTGTTTTGGTCGAGGTTGTTTCAACCTCCCCCCTTCTCTGTGCAGTCTTTCAGCTGGACCAGGAGAGCCCGAGCTGTCGCTTTGTTTTCTGAACATCCACTTCTGTTTCCTGTGGCAACACCTGCAGATAAATACGTAGCTGGCTACCCAAACGGACACTGCCCGCACCCCCCAGACGCTCTCCTCCGCAGGCCCGCGCAGACCCAGGTATGTGCACACATGCGTGCTCAGCTCCTCCACCCTCCCCCGGGGAGCTCAGAGGACTCCAGCTGTTTTCCGGCCCTGGCAGCAGAAGCGGCTGCAGAGCCTCTAATGTTCCTTCTCTGGAACCAGCGCTGATCGTGCTGCTGCTGCTGCTGCCAGAGAAGGATTTAAGTCACCTGGACTGAGGAGAAGACCGCTGAACTGTGTAAAGACGGTGGAGCCAGATACTTCAGGCTATTTGAAGCCATCAGAGGGGAAGGAACCAGACTTGGGGTTCCTCCACCCGAAGCGTGTTGCCCGCATTGTTGACAACCACGTACTGATATTTCAAGACTCAGCTCAAGCATAATAATCTCTGAAGCTTTTCCTGATAGGCTGCCTGGCCCTTCTATACCTGTAACATCGTTATTTCATTTAGGTGCTTATCTCCCCTCCCCCCCCAACCCCACGTTAGATCCAAACTTTTAAAGGCATACACCTTGGCTGATTCATCTTAGTATCTTAGTGTCTTAGCATCTTGGCACATAACAGGTGCTCAATAAATGTTGGATGGATGAATGGAATTCACTGCTCCCCTCCCATGGGTGAAAGTAGCAATTGACTTTTGGTGGAGGGGGAAAGAGAATAGTGTCCTAACAGGTGTCTTTTCTCCTCTTTGAAGTTAACATTGGAAATGAAGAGCCCACTGTGATGGTGTGAGGATGCCCCCTCCCCCCCCCCACCCCCAAACATGTGAAAATAACTCAGCAAAAAACAGAGCAGCTGCCTGGTCATCTTCCCCATCACTGGGATTTCTTCAGGTAACCAATAAATAGGTAAGTCCGATCCTGCTTACCAGATAAGCCTTTGAAAAACTCACAAGCGGGAGTGAGAGGAAACTGTTGTATCAAGGAACATTGTATTAGCAACAGGAAAATGTGGTGCGTATCTATTAAATTGACTGATGCAATTCATGTCCCAGAGTAAGATGTTTCAACATTTAAAATGTTTTAGCATCAAGGGATGGTAAGGATAAGACAGACTGTGTTAGGTTCATAACTTGCATTATCTCATTTTGATTCTCCCAAAAACCCATAAAGAGACCTTACTGTCTTCATCTTACAAATGAAGACAATGAGGCTTGGAAAGGAAGCCATCTTGGTACTAATACTCAACCGAGCTTAGATTCGAACTCAAATCTGTCTGGCCCCAGAGTCCTTTCTTCATTCCTCTTGGGTCCTCTCAAGAGCTGTTTTAACAATATCGACATCAAGTTTTCAGAGAGGTTGAAAAATAAAGATTGAATATATATATATATATATATATATATTTATCTATTTAGTTTGAGAGAGCATGAGTTGGGGAGGGGAAGAGCGAGAAGGAGAGAGAGAATCCTAAGCAGGCTCTGCATTGCCAGTGGCAAGCCCAATGTGGGGCTCAAACCCACGAACCATGAGATTATGACCTGAGCTGAAACCAAGAGTCGGATGCTTAACCCACTGAGCTACCCAGGCTCCTCAAAGATTGAATATTTTTGAACACTGACAATGAGCCACCTACGAGGCAGGGCAGTAAGGGAGGTTGCAATGGACTGTTCTCTACTCAAGGAGCTAAGTAGCTGGTGTAGGAAGCTGGTACCCAATACAGGCTGAACAATAGATGATGAAATAAGGGCTGCTGTGAAGGGGACAGTCAGAACTGAGGGAAGGAGTGATTGGCTTGGTTGTGCAAGGAGAGCAGGGAAAGTTCACAGAACACCAGAAGGTGTCATTTTGAGAAGACTCTGAGGAGGTGGGGAGAAGGCACAGAAGGTTTGGGGACACTGCAGAGTGAGGGAACATGTTACAGGAGCTGGGTGGAAAGTTCAGGGAAGTCAGTGCATGGTTGGAATAGTGGAAGGTGAAGGTGGGTTGGAGCCAGGCCATGGAAGGCTCTGAATAGGAGCCTGAAACTGAAATGGGGAATTATTGAAGGTTTTTGAGTAGGGGGAAGGCAAGGTTCCAATCAAATCCTTGACAAAAACATCCAAAAGTATTGCTGAATTCATCCTGACACCAGATCACAAGTACACAAAGTACACAAAATTGAAAAATATAGAAAATCAATATTCTTAAAAATTTTTTTTAATGTTTATTTATTTTTGAGACAGAGAGAGACAGAGCATGAACAGGGGAGGGGCAGAGAAAGAGGGAGACACAGAATCCGAAACAGGCTCCAGGCTCTGAGCAGTCAGCACAGAGCCCGACGCGGGGCTCGAACTCACGGACCGCGAGATCATGACCTGAGCTGAAGTCAGACACTTAACCGACCGAGCCACCCAGGCGCCCCGAAAATCAATATTCTTAACCAAGACTCAAAACAATGGCCTGTTTACTTCTGAAGAAACACACAAAATGAAGTGGATATATGCCTGAATCATCAGCTCAAACCCGAGCTGCCCTCTTTCTTCCACACGGGCCAAGAACAATCCCATTCTCATGATTCCTAAGACAGCCTCATCAACTCAAAAACCTGGGGCAACACATACAATCCCCTCCTCCCTCCCCCTCCCCCCCCCACCAAAAAAAAATTCCAGCAAGGAAATGACAATTCCTTTCACTTCCTTCCTTTCTTCAGCGGCCAGCCAATGAAGATTGCTTCACCGTTCTCTCTCTGATACACCAGACACACATCCTAGAGTAGGAATTGGATCCTGATGGCTTAATTGAGTTAAAAGAAAAGTGCAGATTATCTAAAAGCCTCTCAAAGGTTTCAGAGTGGCTCTCACATCTCAGAAAGCCCAGTGGTGGCTCTCAGTTCTTTGGTTAGGGCGGAGCTGAATGAATATCGTAGCACAGAATTCGAAAGCACTGGAAGTCAGCAGTTCTGAAGGACTGCAGAAAGGGCTTGTTTACACTTTTCTCTCGGGCTGAAACCCATCTATTTAAACTTTAACCAGAGACAATTATAAAACCACGGTTAGCCAGGGATCGCAGGCTGCGCAAGATGGGAGACAGATGCCAACAGTCTGGCATTGGAGGAGGGAAGGTTGAGAATATTTTGAGGAAAGGGATCAAAGAAGAAGTACAAAGGTTTTGCAAACAGGTGTCACCTAGGTTGGTCTTCATGGGAACAGGGAGGGAAGGGGGAAGGAGTGGGTGGGAGAAGACAGGCAGGGTGGGCACAGAAGACCCACAGCTTCTGATGGTATAGGCGGGACTGGGGCTGTCACTGTTCCACCAGTTCAAAAGTGCCACCCAGGCAGAGCCAGCTGCTTTAGCTCCACTGTTTACACCTTTTTTTGTTTCCCTCTTGGATTCCCTCCCCTCAGGGAGTTAGTGCCTCTGATAGAGGCACCCAGCCCACCAGGACACAGGCTCGCTTCCCCAAGGCCAAGCCTCCTCTTCAATTCAGGTTTTCCTGGCAAAGACCTACTCTGGAGCTGACAAGCAGTCCAGTGATGTCAGAGGAAATACCCCACTTGACAAAGGACTGTGCTCCAATTGCCAATAAGCTGAATTCCCTCGCATGCCCTGTTCTGGGTCCTAGGATCTGGAGAATCCTAAGAACACACTCAAAGAGAGATAGTTGTTGCTGCAAAGTAAATGTTTTTATTCTGGATTTGAGGATGTCCGTGGACCTGATATTGACATGAGGGCCAGTTTTAGGTGCATATACAAATGTGGGGAGACCTACGGGACACCAGCCCCCCAGATCTCTGTGTAAAGGAGTCTGACATTCCACCCCTAGATACTCAATCTTTTTTTTTTTTTAACTTTTTGGTTTTGAGTATTCCTATTAAGATACAAATGCAATATGTAGAGGAGAGCCCCTGCCTCGGATGTTACCAACTAATTTGTTAATAGGGATTCACTTTCTAGGCAGGTCCAGTCAGATTAGAACCAGGGCTCAATAGGAGGAAGATTCAGGACACACATTTTGGAGATGGAGAATGGGCAGAGGCCCTGGATCTATGGGTGGGAAGCTCGTAGTAGTCATGGAAGAGGCCAGAGACAAGTCTCTCTCTGTGCAACAACGAGACCCAGTCCTTCAACATAGGTCAGAGTTCATGAGGACAGCAGAAAGCCAAACTCATGCTAACTTCCTGTGAAGCTTCCTTCTCTGCGAATCCAGCTTTTACCAGGGAAAGCCGTTTGGGGCACAGCCAGAGGGAGATAGGGGAGGTCAGAGGATCTGCAGGTATTCAGGGCCACAGCATGGTCTTCCAGGGCAAAGAGGCCAAAGTCATGGGATTCTCTCCAGACCAGTTTGTTACACTCACTGGAAGATCTGTGCTATAGCTCTGAACGTCACTCCCAAGTCCAGCCAACCATCTAAAAAATTCATGATGCTGTTCATGAGGGTCTGGGTAGAGAAGGTGGGGACAGCTCCCCGAGAACGCACCCCAACTGGGGACAGATCCCAGGGTAATATCATCGCTTATGGGGGTTGGGAGGTAAGCACTTCATACAAGGTGTGACATAGTATGACATTTATTTTTTAAGTTTATTTATTTATTTTGGGAGAGAGTGTGTGCATGAGCGCGTGCACCCATGTAAGCAGGGGAGGGACAGAGAGAGAATCCCAAGCAAGCTCCACGCTGCCGGCACAGAGCCCAACATGGGGCTCGATCCCACCAACTGTGAGATCATGACCTGAGCCGAAATCAAGAGTTGGACACTTAACCGACTGAGCCACCTAGGTGCCCCATGACATTTTATCTTTAGTAAACATATGCTAAAATTTTTCTTTCTTAAAGTTTGTATGAGTGCAGATCGCTTTCTTATGCCCTGATCTCCAGAGGAAAGGGAGGAGGTCTGGTTCTTATGTCTCCTGCAGGATGGAGCCTGTGAACACGTGATTGCTGGCAGGTATCCCAAGATCTGCGCAGAAATTTCAGAGGGATACACACATTGCCCAGCTCCTACCAGAGGGTGTTATACCGGGGAGAAGATATTCTATAAAATCGGTCATGACATCTCCAAAGGAAATCCTGGGAGACTGGACATAAACCAGAGAGGCAGTATAGTGCAGGTGCCCCCCACAATACAAAAGTGGAGCATTCCTACAAATCCTTTCATAAAAGCTGAAATGGCATGAAGCAGAGAAGCTATTACCATCAATTTATAAGAAATAACCCCTCTTAGGCTTTTCCTGATACCTCAGGACACATCTTGCTAACAGGTGCACAAAATAAATTGAGATAAAACGCAGATGCTCCCAGACCCAGTTCACAGCTCTGGTGGCTCGATGCGGAGACGCTGGGTGTAGTTCGTGGGGAAGGAGCTTGGCGGGGCCACTCACGCTGCTCAGGGCGTGCACTGCCTCTGGTCGAGCTCCGCGCAAAACAAACGCTGAACCTGCTGGGCTTTTCTGCGTAAAAGCAAAAATCCTCTTCGGATTTCTTTTGGTTAGCAAAAACAAGTACTAATGTAGGTCTTCTGTAAAAGGGAAGTGGTGTAATGTATACTTTCAAAAAGCGAGGGTATGTTACCTATATGGTGGCTCAAAGCATGGATTCAGGAACCAGGCTGTCTGGATTCAGATCCTGATGCTACCACTTATTAGCTTTGGGACCTTGAGCAAATCGCTTAACCTCTCTGAGCCTCAGTTTCCTCATCCATAAAATTCAGGCAATAGCAGTTCCCAGTTCACAGGGTTGTTGTGGGGCTTAAATAAGTTAATATTTAAAGGGTTAAATGAGTTAATATTGAAAAGCACTTCAAATAGTGTCTATCACAGCAACAGCTATTTAAACATTGCATTTTCAGGTTTTTTTAAATTTTTTTTTTTAATTTTTTATTATTTTTCTTAACGTTTATTTATTTTTGGGACAGAGAGAGACAGAGCATGAACGGGGGAGGGGCAGAGAGAGAGGGAGACACAGAATCGGAAGCAGGCTCCAGGCTCTGAGCCATCAGCCTAGAGCCCGACACGGGGCTCGAACTCACGAACCGTGAGATCGTGACCTGAGCCGAAGTCGGACGCTCAACCGACTGAGCCACCCAGGCGCTCCTCAGGTTTTTTTTTAAATGTTTATTTTATTTTTGAGAGAGAGAGAGAAACAGTGTGAGTTGGGGAGAGGCAGAGAGAAAGGGAGACACAGAATCTGAAGCAGGCTGCAGGTTCTGAGCTGTCAGCACAGAGCCCAAAGCGGGGCTTGAACTCACAGACCGCGAGATCATGACCTGAGCCGAAGTCGGACGCTTAACCGACTGAGCCACTCAAGCGCCTGTAATGATCGCATTTTAAAAGTAACATGATCAACCCTCCAGGCCTGGAAACCTCGCTTGGTTCTATGATTGACCCTGTCTCCAAGAAGGTCTGGGGTGACTCTGGTCTGCACTTTTTTCCACCCTACTAGCTTGAGGAGACAGAAGAAAGATAACCCTGAAGCCTTTCTCCTCCGGGCTTCTTTTCCAGCTTTAGCCATGGCACTTCTGTTCTACGCTTGAAACCTTGCAACATGCATGCCCGGGGCCGGGGTAAAGTCAGCACCAACAGGGAGCGCTGTCCGGTGCCCGGGCCAGAAACGGGAAGTTCCTTGATGCAAATCCCTCAGGCCCTCGGGCAGGCTCCATGTTTGTGC
This sequence comes from Panthera uncia, assembly GCF_023721935.1. Taxonomy (NCBI): domain Eukaryota; kingdom Metazoa; phylum Chordata; class Mammalia; order Carnivora; family Felidae; genus Panthera; species Panthera uncia. Next base: position 141,802,535 of record NC_064816.1, on the reverse strand, counting down.
TGTAACTAAATACCACACTCACCTGTCCTTCATGGGTACCAGGCACAAAGCCAGGGTTATAGAACACAGGGAAAAGCCCTCATTGGGAAAGGTAGGAAAAACAGAGAAAGAAGCAGGTGGCAGGAAGAAGGATCATGGCAAATGGGAAACCAAATACATGAGGAAAAAAGAAAAGCTCCAATAAGTTCAAGGAAACTTTTTTTTTTTTTTTGGGTCTCTCTATTTTTGACCAAGTGAAAAAAAAACCAAACACAAAAGAATAAACTAAGCAACTGGAATCAGATGGGGCCAGTGAAGGGGGGGGAACAGGCAGCAGAACTCTACAAATATATGCTAATTACCTCATCCTTCCTCCCGTGCCCTGCAAGCGAGGCTCCAGAGCCGGTTTGTACATTGGCCTAATAATGATTTCATTTCACAGACATCTTTCCACGTTTTTTTTTTTTTTCTTAACAAAGTCCATCACAATTCTGTTTTGGGATGTAGAAACAGTATCTATCTTTAGGAAATTTAAATGCCAAAGAGCTCAGATAAGCATAATTGAGAAGTAAAGAATGGTTGGTGTGACCAGGACAAATATCAAATCACAAATATTTGAAATTCTTCCCCTTTGGGGCCCTAAGGAGAGAAGTGCCTTTGTTTGCTGAATTGGCTCACAGAGGACCTGGCCTTTGCCGTGTTGCGTAGGATGTTGGATGGGGAGGAGAAGCCAGAGGAAGGTCAAATATTTAAGAGCCTACTATGCATCAGGCGTTCTGTTAGATGCTAGAAATTTAAGAGCATACAAAACAGGCCCCTACCCTCATGAAGCTAATACTTTTTTAGACTTTAAACAAAAATGTAGTAAATTGCACGTAACATAAAATTTACCACCTTAACAATTTTTTAAGTGTGTGTTTATTTTTGAGAGAGAGAGCACGAGCAGAGCAGAGGAGGTACGGGAGGTGGGGGATGGGGGAGACAGAGGATCCAAAGCAGGGTCCTCGCTAACAGCAGAGAGTCTGATGCAGGACTGGAACTCACAGACCATGAGATCATGACCTGAGCGGAAGTTGGACGCTCAACCGACTGAGCTACCCAGGTGCCCCAACTACCTTAACCATTGTTAAGTGCAAAGTTCAATAGTGTTAACCCTATTTACACTGTTGTGCATCCAATCTCTAGAATGTTTCCATCTTGAAAAACTGAACTCAATGCTCATTAAAGAACTCCCTCCCTGCAATCCCGCCCCCCGCCAACTACCCCTCACCCCAAGGTCGGAGTCACCACCATTTTACTTTCTGTTTTTATTAATTTGACTATTCTAGGTACATCATGTAAGTGAAATCATATAGTATTTGTGTTTTTGTAACTGGCTTATTTCGCTCAGTATATCCTCAAAGTTCCATGTTAGAGCATGTATCAGAATTTTGTTGCTTTTTAAACCGGAATAATCCACTGTATGCACATGACACATTTTGTTTATTCACTCATCTGTTGATGGACGTTTGGGTTGCTTCTACTTCCGGGCTACTGTGGATAATGCCACTGTGAACACAGGTGTGCAAATATCTCTTTGAACTAATGCTCTTTTTAAAAAAATTGTTTTTAATCTTTATTCATTTTTGGGAGAGAGACAGACAGAGCATGAGCAGGGGAGGGGCAGAGAGAGAGGGAGACACAAACCGAAGCAGGCTCCAGGCCCTGAGGTGTCAGCCCTGAGACCAATGTGGGGCTCGAACCATGAACCGTGAGATCATGACCTGAGCCGAAGTGGGACGCTTGGCTGGCTGAGCCACCCAGGTGCCCCTGAACTAACCCTCTTTTAGGGAGCTTATCCCATCATATTTGGATTATGTATTTGCCCATCACTTGGCCTAACTATATGGTTAGCTGTACAAGGACTGTGTCATTTATCTTTGTATTCCAACTCCCTATACAATGCTGGCACGTAGTAGGAATGCAATAAATACTTGTTGGCAAAATAATTTATTTTTATACTTCTTAATCACTACTGCTGCAGCTGGCTGTTTTACATATTTTAATAAATAAGTTTTGCAATTTTAATGAATGCTATTTTGATTATATTTACATACTAAGCTAGTTTATACAAGGAGGTTAGTATAAAAACCTAAATCTCAATCAAAATTCACTTTCTAGATGAAATGCCATTGACAATTCCTTTTCATTCACTTTGCTTAAAATCAGCTCTTGTTGCTCTGATTCTTGTCCTTCCTTTCCTCCCTTTTTAAGTCAGCATTGCCTAGATATTAAGGAGTCTCTTCAAATCATGAGACATCCTGTGGAATAAAGCTAGGCATGGGCCTAGGGTTGAGTTTGCTCAGCTCAACAACTTTCATTGAGCGTCATTTTGTCTGAGGTACAAGATGAACAAGGCACAGCCCTCCCTTTGGAGAAACTCACAGTCTTGCAATTCTGTCTGGTTCTTCTTGGCCACAATTAAGCAAGAAACCTCAGTTTTCTCAGGTGCAGAAAATAGTATTTATCCCCATTTCCCATACTCAGTTGAGGAACACAGACACTGTAGCATTCACAAAGCATGAGGGGGTGAAGGACACTGAAAATTCTGGGTAGTATTATATTTGATAATAATTGCTACGTGTGGTATCAGCAGGGGTAGAAGCTAGTTCTGTAATTCTTTACAAAATAGACATTTGGAATCATGATTTCTGGTCAAGGAAGCATTATTGTACATTAACCTTGGAGGGACTTTCTCAGCTCTAAACACAAAGAATGGTCTCTAAAATATAAAAGAGAAGGGCGCCTGGGTGGCTCAGTCGGTTGAGCGTCTGACTTCAGCTCAGGTCATGATCTCAGGGTCCATGAGTTCAAGCCCTGCTTTGGGCTCTGTGCTGCCAGCTCAGAGCCTGGAGCCCGCTTCGGATTCTGTGCCTCCCTCTCTCTCTGTCCCTCCCCTGTTCATGCTCTGTCTCTCTCTCTCTCAAAAATAAATAAACATTAAAAAAATATTGAAAAATAAATAAGTAAACCCATAAAATAAAATATAAAAGAGAAAGGTTAAAAGAAACAGTTGGCCCAAAAGATAAAATCTTCTAGGAACTAAGAATGGAGAGCAATAAATGAGACTGAAGACATGGGCCTTTTGGGCTCCAGATCTGAGGCAGAGGAGGCTGGAATGGGATCTCTACAGGGTTAGGGAGACTAAAAGTGAGGAAAGTGTGTGGGAGCCAGAACCGCAACCAGCCAGAACCAGGTTTTCTGTTGGAAACTACCAATGGTAGTTTCTTTCTTTCTTTCTTTTTTAAATTTTTAATGTTTTATTTAGTTTTGAGAGAAAGAGAGAAAGAGAGACACAGAGTGTTGGCTGGGAAGGGACAGAGACAGGGAGACACAGAACCCGAAGCAGGCTCCAGGCTCCGAGCGGTCAGCACAGAGCCCAGCGCAGGGCCCGAACTCACAAGATGCGAGATCATGACCTGAGCCAAAGTCAGATGCCCAATGGACTGAACCACCCAGGCGCCCCATCTAATGGTAGTTTCAAAACAGGGGCTAGGGGCATCTGGGTGGCTCAGTCAGTTGAGTAACCTGCTTTTGATTTCTGCTCAGGTCATGATCTTGGGATTCATGGGATCAAGCCCTGTGTCAGACTCTGTGCTGACAGTGCAAAGCCTGCTCAGGATTCTCTCTCTCTTCCTCTCTCTCTGCCCTTCCCCTGCTCATGTGAACTCATGCACTTGCATTCTTTCTCTCTCTCAAAAATAAATAAATAAATACACTTTAAAACAATAACAACAACCAAAAAAAAAACCCACCCCAAAACAGGGGCTAGACTGAGAACCGCCCCCCCCCCCCGCCACCCAACACAAAGTCGCTTATTAAAGAGGCTAAAAAAAACCCTCGCCACTGCCTGAAGATGGGCCTTATGTGAGGGAATGGTCTGGCAGGAAGACAAGGAAGGGCACAGAGCCCTCATGACTGCCTCTGTGACATCTCTATTACCACAGTATGGGAAAAGAAAAGACAAGCTCTCTTTACCTGGGTAATATGATTGTCTATAAGGAGGATCAAACAGACCATACTAAAAAAATGTTAGAATTACAAAGACAACTCAGCAAAGCTGCAGGGTATAAGATGAAGAAATACAATTCAGTTGCAATCCTATATCTCAGTATTTATCACCCATGATATTTAAGAAACCAGTTTTAATAGTTTTAATAGAAATAAGCGATGAAGTACCTAGGAATAAATGTAATACAGATGTGGATTTTTATCTATAAATACAATGTTGACATTATGTATAGAAATTTAAAAAAATTTTTTTTAATGTTTATTTGTTTTTGAGAGAGAGGGACAGAGCACAAGCAGGGGAGGGGCAGAGAGAGAGGGAGACACAGAATCTGAAGCAGGCTCCAGGCTCTGAGCTGTCAGCATAGAGCTCGACGTGGGCTTAAACTCAAAAACCGTGAGGTTATGACCTGAGTCAAAGTACGACATTTAACTGACTGAGCCACCCAGGCACCCCATGTATAGTAATTTTTTATGGAACAAATTAACTGAGATTTAATACATGGAGACATATAGCATACTCATGAATTGGAATATTCATTAAAATGAAGAAGACATTTCTTCTAAAGTTAATGTTTGATTTCAGTGCAAACCCAATTTTTAAAATCCCAACCTGATTAGGTAACACGCAACAATGGTCACTGAGTTCATGTAAACAGTAAAGGTCAAAACTGATTATAGTAGGTGGAAATGTCTTTGCCAACAAGTGAGGGAATATACAACTTAGAGTGGCTTAAACAATAACAGGTTTATTATTTCACGTCACAGGATGTCCAGTGGTAGGCGGTTTCAGTATTGGCTAATTCAGCAGCACAATGACACCTCCGAGACCTAAGGACTTTTCATCTCCCTGCCTAGCCATTCTCAGTGTGCTAGGCTCTAGCTTGTCCTCTCAGGGTGGCAAGATGGCTGCCACTGTTTCAGCCATCACTTTCTCCTCCAACTCTGTACAAAGATAGGAAGGGCAAGTCGTCTTCTTTTGTACATTTTTAAGTGAGAAGAAAACTTACCTATCCTATCTCTACTCTAACACAATTCCACATAGGTTTCTTTCTTTTTTTTTTTTTAAGTTTATTTATTTATTTTGAGAGAGAATGTTTGAGTGGGGGAAGGGCAGAGAGAGAGAGAGAGTGAGAGAGAGAGAATCCCAAGCAGGCTCTGCACTGTCAGTGTGGAGCCCAAGCAGGGACCCGAACCCACGGACTGTGAGATCATGACATGAGCCAAAAATCAAGAGTTGGACATTTAACTGACTGAGCCACCCAGTTGCCGCCCCCAAGTAACTAAAATTTAAAACCAGAGGCAGCATAACAAACCTGGATTAAAAAATGAGTTAGTTAATAAATATGTGTTGGAATATTTATACATATTTTTTCTATTTCACATTACAAGATTTTAAGTTGGTTTAAAGACCTAAATTTGAATAGTCAAATTTAATACCTCTAGGAAAAATATAAGAGATTATATTTATACCCTTGTGATAGGAAGAACTTATTAAATAAAGCACAAAAGGATAAAATCATCAAGGAAAAGGTGAATAATTTTACTACCTCAAAATAAAAATATATCACCAACAAAGAGAGAAGATATTTTTTCAGACATACAACAACCGAGATATTCATGTTCAAAAATTATAAAGAACTGCAAAGCAATAAGAAAAAGAAACAACTAGAAAGAAAAATTGACAAAGAATATAAATAAGCAATTCACAGAAAAGAAATCCTAATGGCCAATAGATATACAAGATGTTCAGTCTCACTAGAAATGAAGGGAAAACAATATTAAATAATAAAAAGCTACCATTTCATAACTATAAATAGGCAAACATTTTAACATTTGAAAATACCAAAAATTAGTAAGATGTGGAGAAACGGGACACTTAGAAAGCAAAGTGGTGATATGTATTTATCTAAATCCTAAGACCCAGCAGTTTCTCTGTTCTCTAGATTAGTGGTTCTCAACCAGGGTGATTTTGCCTCCTGGGAAATATTTGGCAATATTTGAAGACATTTCGGTTGTCACACCTGCGTGGGGGTGGGGTGCTACTGGTACCTTTGGGGTAGAGGTGAGCAGTGCTGCTAAATATCCTACCCCACAGCAAAGAGTTATTCAGTCCAAAATGTCAATAACACCAAGGTTGAGAACCTGTGGCCTAGAAAAACTGTCACATGGTGTGCACCAGGAGATAGGTATTTAAATGTTAATTGCAGTATTGTTTATTATAGCAAATAACAACACACTGAAAACAATTCACACATCCATAATGCAGGAAGTGGATAAGTAATTTGTGTATTTCAAACAAGGGAATAATATACAACAGGTATATTTAATGAATTAGTTCTTCAGGTTACAATGTGAATCAATCTAAAAAGAAATGATGACTAGGGACACCTGGGTAGCTCGGTCAGTTGGGTATCCAACTCCAGCTCAGGTCATGATCTCACGGTTTAGGAGTTTGAGCCCCGCGTCGGGCTCTATGCTAACAGCTCAGAACCTGGAGCTTGCTTCAGATTCTTTATCTCCTTCTGCCCCTCCCCAGCTCTTGCTCTGTCTCTCTCTCTTAAAAATAAATAAACATTAAAAAAAAATTTTTTTTAAGTAACAATGACTAAAAATGCATTGCAGAATATTATGTACAGGGTGATATAGTATTCCTTTACAATTTACAAATACAAAGCATACTATATATTGTTTATGAATATATACGTATAATATAAAAGTATAAAAAACATGCATGGGAATGATTTATAGGAACTTCCAGGTAGTGATTACTTTTCAGAAAAGAGGAAAGGAGGGAAAATAGAGAAATGAATGAGATCGGGAGTAGATAATGGGTTTAAACTACTTGTAAGACTTTTTATAGCAAACAAACAAACAAAACCCCTAAAGCAAATAAGCAGACATTAAGATCTGTTGAGTGTTTTATACACAGATGTTTGGTAAACTATTTTCTATATTTTTCTGTCTGTTTGAAATATTTTATGATGGAAGTATTTTAAAGTATTTTAAGAGCTGCATCTGCAAGAAGTGAGTATTCTGTTTGTGTTTCAGGAGCATAGAGTTGGTAGAGGGAGCCAATGTTTCCAGAAGAAACCGTGCCACTCCAAAGGGAAATTAGAAAAGGAGAAAGTGACCCTTGAATAAAGAAGAGTTTATGCATTTAAAGACCCCTCTCCGGGATTCTTGGCAGGAAGAGTTCACTTTCCTGCTGCATCAGGGATTGGAAGGCTATTCCTCTGTCCATGGTCCTATTCCTCTGCTTCAAACAACTTTAGAAGAATCCAGAGGGAGGTTCAAATCTGCAATGTAGAAAAGCATTGAAGTGTTCTAGATACAGCTGAGAAGCTGAGAGAAGACGGAATTTGTGGGTATAGCAGATCTTTGGAATCTTTGAAAAGAAGTTCTGTCGGCAGTAGATCCCACCAGCAGAAGGGGATCCTGCTGGACAGCCATTCTTTTCAATATTGATGAACAGCATCTATCCGTGGAGTGAGCTCCACTTGAGCTGAAGCCTGCTTGGTAAGAATGACACTATCATCTCCCTAACATTTCATATTTTGAAAGAAAGCCCTTCCCATTCCTGATGCTTCTCATCATTTTTTCCCAACACTCCAGTAAGACCAGTCAACATTCACCTGTGCTTTTATAGCGATGAAGAGAGACTAACAAACTCAGTAACTCAACTGAGAAAGACATTTTATGGGCAGCCCATGGTAATCGCCTATCTTTTAAAAAGAAACAACATTTTTTGAGATCCCAGGAGGTGTCTGGCACTACACGAAGTGGTATGAGCATGAGAGTGCAGAACATAATGTTTGGGAACATAGTGTTCCTCCGGGGACTTAAAAATTAATGCAGATCCAAAACTGTTTAAAAAAATGTGGGTTGTAATAAATTATGGGAAAACAAAGTGAAAGGTGTAGGGACAAAAATCCCAAGCATAGTGATGGAACTAGAGACCATGGAAATGGAATATGATGAGCCAATTAACCTCAGGAGAACAGAGACTCATGGTATGGGCAGAATACAAGACGCTTATCTTGAGAAGTCAATTTTGCAGACTCAGTTACTTGTCCACACACACAAAATCAATAGCTATTTCTGATAGGCTGCTGGCAAAAAAAAAAAAAATACTGTTCTTTTCTATAGATGGAGTCTAAACCATCCAGCATACAATGAAGTGTTTAAGAGAAAAAATATATGTGGGCTGGCAATCTTTCAATCTGTAAAGCTGGTGATCTAGTTTTGGGTGATAGCTCTAATGGAAATAGGTGCAATTGGGTTTGTAGATACTGATTTTTATCAGCAACCAGAAACTGTGCTAAAAGCTCAATTTGGCCTACTTTAGGTTCCCCGGCTAAGTTAGCGAGGGAATTTTCATTAGGTTATTTGAAGAATAAGAAGAAATAAAGCAATGCATGAACACCATGATATGTAGGTGAGAAGGTATCTTAATAGAAATAGTACTCTAGTCTAGAACAGTGTTTCCCCACCAAGGTGATGGAAAGTACTGGGAAATGCAGAGACCTAACTTGTCCTCAGACTGAGCTTTCTTCATTGCCCCGGCTTTCCAGTTTTAATAACTTCAGCCTTGCTAACCTGCCAGTACTAGGGAAGTCAGTTTCATGTACTGATGTCAGCCTCTAATTTGAACTCCCTCATGGTCATTGCAACTTTGTTCACTTTTGTAATTATTTTTTCACATTTTCTTGTTTTATAGCAATACGAAAAGATAAAAATACCTAGAAATGTTTTTTTTTTTCCAATGTTGAAGGGAATAATTTAGACAGTCACTTCCACATGGATATCTAATAGGCATCTCAAACTGAGTACGGCCAAAAGAGAAGTCTTGATTCTTTCTCTTAATCTTCTTGAATCAAACAACCCCAAGAGGCTTAAATAGAGTTTTACTTTTTTCATAAAGAGATGTCTGGAAATAGGTTATTTCTGGTGTTGATTCAGCTGCTCAACTACACCATCAAGGACCTAGGTAGTTTCTCTTTTTTCCTGTCACTATCCTTAACATGTTGGCCTTTAATTATCCTGTCTTTTATTTTGTAGTCACAAGATGGCTGCTGTGACTCCAGGCATCGTGATGGTGCTCAAGATAGCCAAATTTGTCCCCAGAAGGCTTTCTCTTAGGTCTCATTAGCCAGAAATGAATCATTCCTGGCTGCAAAGGAGATGGGGAAATTGAGTATCTAGCAAAAGAGAATGGGATTATTATAATTGAATTGTACTGATCATGATTCATCACTTGGAGCTGGACATATTGTCACCCTCAACAAAGTCAGGGCTCTGTTAGCAAGGAGGAAGAGAACAGCTGTTGGAGAGGGAAGTGACACAGACTGCCACACTTCTTATTCCCAGCCTACCTGTCTCACTGAATAGCATCACCATCTGCCCAGTGCCTGAGCCAGTAACAGAGGAGAGAGCTTGGATTCCTTTGTTTCTCTTATGTCCCCCATAAAAAAATACCACACAGTTCTGTTGACTCTACTTCCCCTATGTACCCCTAATCCACTCTATTCGCCCTTAGTCACTGGTATCCTAGTTCAAGCTACCATTGTTCACCTGAATTACTAAAACTGCCCCCTAAAGAAACAGAAACAATCACTTCCTTGTTTAGAACCTCCCATCGGCTTCCCATCTCATCTAAAATCCAAATTTCTTACACTGACCTTCCATGCCTAGAAGATCTAGGTTCTGCTCACTGGTCCAACTTTATCTTGTTCCACTTTTCTGTTTGCCCCTGACTTCCAACCACGCAGGGTTTCTTTCTCTTCCTCTGACGCTAACTTGTTACCATCTTGGGAACCTTGGAACCACCTGTTTTCTCCATCTAGAGTGCTATGCATTTCTGATCTTTTCATGACCAGCCCCTCCTTGTCATTTAGATCACTGTTCAAATGTCGTCTCTTCAGAGAGGTCTTCTCTGGCCACCAATCTAAAACAGCAAACTGGTTGGTCATCCATCACTTCATTCTATTTCATTTCTTTATGTTTGCACCTACCACTGTCTAACATTATCTTATTTACCACTTTATGTGTCATGTATGCAATGTAACTATTTATTTCCCACCTCCTTCACACTAGAATATCAGCTCCATGACAGGAGAGACCTTGTGTGTTCTGTTCACAGCTGTATTCCTAGCACCTAGATCAATGCACATGGCAGGTTCTCATCAAATATTTCTGAGTGAATGAATACACGAGGGGAAAGATTTTTTTTAAGCGGAAACTTTAGCTATAAAAGAACATCTGTAAACTATTATCAGCATCCTTAGAGTTGTCCTTCACAGAGAAAAATAACTTTGTTAGTTGAAGGATGTAAAATGTGTTATGCTTTAAAGACATCACAATTAATAAGCAATACTAATTTCTTCCACACAGCCTCTTTCCTCCTGTGTCCTACTTTCCAAAGCTTAACAAGCCGCATGTCTTCATGCTCTATCAGTGCAGTTACTAAATGCCTTCTCCATGGACTTCTCTCTTTTTGCTCCAATAATGTGATTACATTTTCTGACCATTTTCTGAAGTTCTGGGACAATTTAAAAGAAACATTTGGGCGATGTCCTCCTTTCCTCCATTTTTTGGCCAGAATTTCAAGACGGGGAAAACCAAAATGTTCTTGGACAAAGAGAGAAATATTTAGCATCTAAAATTTTCTGCTTTTTTGTGAGGTTCTCATATTTCTGTATATGTTCTTCCTAAAGGCTAAAACCGTTTGTACTCTCTTCACCAGAAATCCAGACTTTTCGTAAGACTGTCCTTTGGGTAAAATGTTAAAATTGGAGAGATTGATCGGCAGCCTTCATTCATTTCCCTCCATGATCCTTTTAGTCCTTTCCACACCTTCTCAGTCCTGAGGCAACCTTTTGTAAGCCCAGGCTTCTGGATCAGCAGCCGGCTGGGCCCACGGGCTCAGCCTGCATACCAGACATCCCGTGCATCTGGCGGGCCATAGCACATGGAAATTGTGCACCAGAAGCTTTGAGAAGTTCAACCTCTTCACACTGGGGATACAGCATTCTGGTGATGGAGATCCAGCATACTCTAAAATGCCCCTATGTTTAGAAACGTTCCCCAATACTGCTCATAAATTACACACAAAGAATCCCGGGGTGTTTGAACTTCTGGACTTGTCAACAGAAAATAGCAAGCAAAATGATTCTCATCCTCAAAGGTCTGTGAATACATCATAAACAAGAATAAACTGTTCCTCTGTACTTAACACAATCTCAGCCTCTTGCCTGTCTTCGCCTGCCATCACCAACCCCCCCCCCCCCAACACACCCATGTCTAACTTCACACCTACATCTTAACACTTGGACATTCACAGGCCCCTGAAACAAAACATATCCCAAAATAGCCTTGGCAACATTTTTGATCATACATCCATAAGAAATGTGGCGATGTGCACCCCCAAAATACGTACATTAAAAAATAAACCATACACATATATTTCTTTAAAAACACATTAAAGGGGTGCCTGGGTGGCTCAGTTGGTTGGGCGTCCGACTTCGGCTCAGGTCATGATCTCGCAGTCCGTGAGTTTGAGCCCCGCGTCGGGTTCTGTGCTGACAGCTCAGAGGCTGGAGCCTGCTTCAGATTCTGTGTCTCCCTCTCTCTCTGACCCTCCCTCGTTCATGCTCTGTCTCTCTCTGTCTCAAAAATAAATGAACATTAAAAAACAAATAAAAACACATTAAAAAACAGGAATAAAGTAATAATTAAATTATTTGATTCAATACTGTCGAGAGTGTATTTCCAGACCCTATCTCAGGTTAACTGGGTAATTCTATTTCCTTATGGTTATCAAGATTCTAAAGATAATTCCCAAGAATCCCATCTCCTGGACTTCAGTCAAATACTAATCTAGGTACTGGTTCAGTCACTAATCTAGATACTGCTCTGAAGGGATTTTGCAGATGCAGTTACGGTCCTAACTCAGTTAACTTTAAGATATGGGGACTATCCAGATGGGCCTGGGTCAATCAGGTGAACCCTTTAAAAGAATAGTTTCCTCAGTTGGTACCAGAAGAGGGAAGTCAAAAAGATTCTGAATGTGAGAAAGATTTGAGGGTGATGGGAATGCAAGCTGGTGCAGCCACTCTGGAAAACAGTACGGAGGTTCCTCAAAAAAACTAAAAATAGAACTACCCTACGACCCAGCAATTGCACTACTAGGTATTTATCCACGGGATACAGGTGTGCTGTGTTGAAGGGACACATGCACCCCCATGTTTATAGCAGCACTATCCACAATAGCCAAAGTATGGGAAGAGCCCAAATGTCCATTGATGGATGAATGGATAAAGAAGATGTGGTGTATACACACACACACACACACACACACACACACACACACACACAATGGAGTATTACTCGGCAATCAAAAAGAATGAAATCTTGCCATTTGCAACTACGTGGATGGAACTGGAGGGTATTATGCTAAGTGAAATTAGTCAGAGAAAGACAAATATCATATGACTTCATTCATATGAGGACTTTAGGAGACAAAACAGATGAACATAAGGGAAGGAAAACAAAAATAATATAAAAACAGGGAGGGGGACAAAGCATAAGAGACTCATAAATATAGAGAACAAACAGAGGGTTACTGGAGGGGTTGTGGGAGGGGGGATGGGCTAAATGGGTAAGGGGTAATAAGGAATCCACTCCCGAAATCATTGTTGCACTATATGCTAACTAACTTGGATGTAAATTTAAAAAATAATAAAATAAAAAAAAAGATTTGAGGGTGAGTGCCGGCTTTGAAGATAGAGAAGAGCACGGGAGAAAGAATGTGTGTGGCCTCTAGGAACAGAGACTGGTTCTCGGCTGACAGCCAGAAGGAAAACGGGCACCTCAGTGCTCCAGTCACAAGGAACTGGGTTCTGCCAGCAATCTGAATGAGCTTGGAAGCAGATTCTTCCCCAGAGCCTTCAGATAAGAGTCTAGCCTAATACCTTGATTTCTGCCTTGTGGGATCCTAAGCAGAGAACCCAGCCAAACCCACCCAGACTCCTGAACTACAGAACTGTGAGCTAACAAACGAGATGTAGTCCTAACCCCCTAAGTTTGTGGTAATTTGCTGCACAGCAGTAGAAAACTAATACATCCCTTTGTTTTTCACATCTCTAAATAAAGGTAATAATTTCTGGCTAGGTCCTAGGATCACTCAGAAGGCAAATATTAATAAGATTTAATTAATCTGGTTTAAGTGCAATCAGAAAAGAAATATATTAAATTATTTTCAAGATGGTATGATTTTTAAACTAATTATAACACCCACTGAGGTTCAATCCGGGACAGTTAGACTTAATCCTAGTTAGGTTTGCTTTCTCATATTCATTGTAATTGCAGGACAGGACTAACTTTATGTCATAGGAGCTTAAAACATGGAATTGTTGCAGGATATGATTTAACCTGCAGTTTTTTCATTTCACAAAACAATGTCCTGAATTTATAGGTATTTTACTGGATATCCCACCTGTCAAATAGAAAGATTTTTTTTTTCCCTTAGCTAAATGTCCTTCTCTGAAAAACTTGGCCTTTATTTTGGCAAATATGTTGAAATTCATTAAACTGTATTCTGAAATTGAAAAAATTATGGGAGAAGAAGAATAAGATGATCATCCCTGTTTTAATAAAATTGATCATGGAGATCAGAGAAAACAAAAAAGTGGGGCAAGAACATTCTGACCACATAATCATTCCCTGGGTAAACAGAGATATGAATGGTGCTGAGCCTGCTAACCCAGATTTCTCCTCTTCAGAATGGTGGGTAACCGTGGAGTTTTCTCATGAGCACAACCCCAAGACCAGATGTAGTTTAAACGAAGTGATCTGGGGAAGATAGGAGGAAGGAAATGAAAAGTAAGTGAGAGGTTGTATACAAGGTGAGAACGTTCCATTTTAGTGAGTAGACTTTATATACAGGATGGGAAGTATAGCTTGGTAGTTAAAAGCAATTTGACCATAGGCAAATTACTTAAATTCCCTGAGCCTCAGTTTCCCCATGTCTAAGTAAGGATAGTTTTTCAATGTTCTCAGCACAGGACCTACCTAGGACATGGAGTCCTCAGTAAATGATGGCCGCATTAGGGTCGTGCAGTCTCATCCTTCCGCTCTTGTTCAAGAATCCTGGATAATCATCGCTATTCTAATGGATGCTAATAGCCCCACTGGCTAGTCCAGAGCATCATGTTCAAAGCAAAAGGCCTGATGTCTGGGCCAGAAGTCTAACACAAACACTCCCTTAGGAGAGGGAGGGACAGAGAGAGTGGTCTGGCTATGAAGAGCTGATTCCTCAGGCAAGGGCAGGTTACTTAATAGATCCACAGAAGGAAGGACCTGTAGGCAAATATTCACAAATAAAAATCTCTTTCTAAAACAATCCAATTTTCTGGCCCAATCAGTTGACAATAATTTGGCCATTGAAAATCATATTTTTCCAACATGGTCCTTTTCTTGGCTTTCCTAAGTCATTAATTATGACCATGTTTTCCCAAATGTGGAAATTCCCCTTGCGCAGATGCCTCTGCTGGCCAACCCTCCTTTCCTGAGAAGTCTCCACAGCACAAAAATATTTTTGTTTTCCCCAATTGCCCACAGGGAAAATTTCCTCACTCTTTATTTCCCTCCTCCCTTAAAGCCCTCTGGCAATTTCCAGGAATCCAAGTAAACCAGAATCAGTTAGATCACTGGAGTGCCTTTTGGATATTCTACTTCTAATATGGCAAAAGAGAATCCTGAACTTTAAATTTAGCATTATTAAACCAATCTTAAGAGTTTCTCTTAATAACCAAAGGCAATGCCACTGAAATCAAAATACCTCCCACTCCTGCCCAAGAATATGGCTCTGGGATTTGGGAGCTTAAATTATAAACAGAGGTGGCCAAAGCGATTATCCTTGTATCTGGATCAAATGCTATTATGTGAAATATGCTTCATACACATTAAAGCCCTATACAAATGTAGGCCTTTGGCCAAGTGGGTATATACTCTGAATAGGAAGTGATTATTCAAATCGTAAAAATTTGTTAGAATTGACTCTGATTACCTTATTCATCTTCTGGATTTACAAAGTGCTCTGTGCAGGGCTGACAATAGTATAGGTACTTACTCCAGAGATATTTTGTTCTTTCCAGAACATTCATCAAGAAGCATTCCCATGCCAGAAACTAGATTTACTTGGTGGGGAGGGAGTCATAGAGTGGTGAATCAGATTGGATCTCTGCCTCCAAGGTCTTTAAAATCTAGTGAAGAAGGTATGACTTCTTTAATTACTCTCTCTTCTTTACTTACATACTCTCAATGGTTCTCAGCCAGGGGCAATTTTGTTTCCCGCACCCCACCTCAGGGAGATTTGGCAGTATCCGGAGACATTTTCTTAAAAATATATTTTACTTATGTTTTAAAATAGGCTCCGCACCCAATGTGGGGCTCGAACTCAAGACCCCAAGATCAAAGAGTTGTATGTCTTACCGACTGAGCCAGCTAGGCACCCCATGGAGACATTTTTGATTATCCAAACTAGAAGTGGGGGTATTACTGTCCTCTCATGAAAGGAAGCAAAAGATACCTTTTGCCAATGCACAAGGCAGCCCTCACAACAAAGAACTACCTCGTCTGAAATGTCATCAGTGCCAAAGTTGAGAAACCCTTAACTAGCTATAGTACCTAGAACAAAGGGCTTGTTGGTTGACTGATTGGTGTTGATCTACATGGCAAATGACCTTCACCCGAAGACCCCAGTCATTTTGAATTTGTGCCTGTGCCTAACCCATTACAGCTGTTAGAAATCTTTTGAATAAATGAGTAAATTCAGACAGGTACTAAATAAAGCATGAGATAAAGTGTCATAGGCAATATGAGTGATAATTCAGAGTGAATTGCTAACTCAAGAGGACAAAAATTTTCTAGCATGATGCCAAGCATATAGTAACTGCTCAGTGAATGTGAACTGAACATATTTAGGTAGCCTCGCCCCACTCATTTGCTTAAAGCTTACAGTGCACAATATTGAAGAATCTTATCGTTAAAGCAGTCCTGGCAGTAGCCTTCTTGGAAATACTTCACTATAGTCTGCTTGAGTGGCATATTGAACCACAAAGGGATAAAACTATGAATTTTTGATAACATTATAGCATTCAAAGTTTTCACTAATTCAAATTGGTCCTTTCTCTAATGTGCCTAATTAGTGAATGTTAATGAAGTGTGATATTTCAAACATCCAAAAACTGAGGTGGCCACTTAATGAATTTAGGGAAGGAGGAAGAAGTATTTTGAAGTGTGGCCTCAACTTCTTTACATAGAATGTGGGTTCTGCTGTTTCTGTACAATGAAAGTAAAAATAAGTAGCAGAGGCATGGGCGTCCCAACTATTGCTTGATATGCATGAAACGCCAACAATAACAGAATGGTTAAGTGCCACTCTCAGTTAAGAATCAAGTAAAATGAAACTATATCTTTAAATTAGAATATGTCCAGGGCACCTGGATGGCTCAGTTGGTTAAGCATCTGACTTCAGCTCGGGTCACATGGTTCGTGGGTTCGAGCCCCACGCTGGACTCTGTGCTGACAGCTCTCGGAGCCTGGAGCTTGCTTCGAATTCTATGTCTGCCTCTCTCTCTGCCCCTCCCCTGCACTCTTTGTCTCTCTCTCTCTCTCTCTCTCAAAAATAAACATTAAAAATTTTTTTAAGTAAATTAGAATATGTCTGTAGAAAAATGTGATTTAATTTACTAAATTTATTTACACTTTTTTTCCCCAGAAAAAATGATCAGGTGGTCTAATGTTCTAGTGTTTACAAGATAAACAGAGCTATTATTGCATGGAAAATCCGTACTTTGATTAAGCAATTACCTTCAATTGTGATTATGTAGGTTACCAAGGAAATATTGGCTTTCTTCTTTCACCTATTCGACCTGCATTTTCTCAATGTAAGTTGGTGAGTAAGTCAGGAAATGGCATCTAATTTTGTATTAACATTAGTCAAATACAAGTAGGAGGAGAGAGCTACCATTAAAATTTTAAATAGAAATAACGGGGATAATCTGCCATTTGGGTAATCAATGTTCCCTGAATTTAACACAGATAATGGAGACCACAGTGTCTCCGATTTTTGCAACATAAAGGAG
This sequence comes from Panthera uncia, assembly GCF_023721935.1. Lineage (NCBI taxonomy): Eukaryota > Metazoa > Chordata > Mammalia > Carnivora > Felidae > Panthera > Panthera uncia. The sequence goes on along the minus strand of NC_064816.1, from coordinate 141,785,361 downwards.
CAAAATTTTCTTCAAGTCTGAAAATTCCCAGTTAAGTCTTTGTCAAAAAGCGACTTTAATGGGGTATGTTTAGGAGTGGGGGAGGGGGAATTTTACTCTACTTTGTATGAAGAAACAAATAAATAAAAATTATTTCACCTATGCAAGAGAAGGAATCTTATGGGGTAAGTTTACTAATGAATGAATGAAATTAAAAAATGACACATTTTTAAAAACATCAAAGGCTAGAAAATTAAAAGAATAAATCTTGGATCAGGGAAATATTTAGTATGCTCAGAAGAAGAGGCATAACCAGTAAAAATAGATCTTGATCTGGCATATAATAACTGGCATAGCACTGAGACTGGTCAATCAAAATAGATGCCCAATTAAGCAGCATGTACAGTTGGCCATAAACATTTGGAATGGCCAAATTAATATGTGCCAGCTAAATATAAACCCTGGTTATTTTATATGACATGAGACTCAGTATGACATTGATTTCTAAACTGTAAAACATTATGGAAATATATATATATGTGTGTGTGTGTGTGTGTGTGTGTGTGTGTTTTCTTTTGAGAGAGAAAGGGAGTGCAAACAGGGGAGGGGCAGAAGGAGAGAGAGAGAGAGAGAGAGAGAGAGAGAGAGAGAGAGAGAATCTTAAGTAGGCTCCGTGCCCAGTGCCGAGCATGCCACAGGGTCCATCTCACAACTGTGAGATTATGACCTGAGCTGAAATCAAGATTTGTACACCTAACCAGTTGAGCCATCCAGGCTCCCTGAAACATATCTTATTGTAATGTAATATATTTTATTTTATTTTTTATTCAAAATTTTTAATTATTTATTTTGAGAGAGGCAGAGATAGTGTGAGTGGGGGAGGGGCAGAGAGAGAGGGAGACCGAATCCCAAGCGGGCTCTACAATGTCAGCGCCGAGTCCGATGCTGGCCTCGAACCCACGAAACTGAGATCATGACCTGAGCCAAAACCAAGAGTCAGACGGTAACCGACTGAGCCACCCAGGCACCCCCTGCAAAATTTTTTTAAATGTTTATTTATTTTTGAGACAGAGAGATGGGGGGTGGGGCAGAGAGAGGGAGACACAGAATCCAAAGCAGGCTTCAGGCTCTGAGATGTAAGCACAGAGCCTGACTCAGGGCTTGAACCCACGAACCTTGAGGTCATGACCTGAACCAAAGTTGGACACTCAACTGACTGAGCCCCCCAGACACCCCTATAATATGTTTTAGATGCAGGTAAATCAAGAGTCAGATCATGGATATGTAGACAAAAATAAAAATATCTGCTAATTTCTATTGAACTCATATTTTTATAGTTGTTTATGGACTAAGGATTCATCCTACCTTTACATCCTTTCATTACTTTTCAGATGAAGTAGACATTATTATAAAAACTTAGGTTTGGGGTCTCTTTAGACCATCATCAGTAAGACCACCCTTCATTGCCTGAGTGCAAATCTCTTTGAAAATTCTAAAATATCTCTTTTTCCATGTCTGGAATGATATTCCCATAAAATCTGTGATAGTGATTTTTAGTTGGTAGGATGTGAAGTGAGTATTTTTTGTTTTCTTCCTTACATTCTTCTGTGTTGTTTGAATTTTTTAAATAGCTTTTTTACAATTCATTCAAATAATAATCATTTTTAAAACCTCTCTGTTCTATTTATTTAGCCAAAATTGTAGTTCACAGTCTTTCTTCTATTAGCTAATTGATTTTTTGAATTTGCTCCCCAAACTCAACACTACTTTCACTTTTTAGGACCAAATTTTTAGTTAATAATTTTTAAAGTGTTATTTATTTATTATTTATTTATTTATTTATTTATTAGACTTCAAACCTAATAAAGCCCAGCATGAAGCCCAACGTGTGGCTTGAACGACCCTGAGATCAAAACCTGAGCTGAGATCGAGAGTCAGACGCTTAACCAACTGAGCCACCTAGGTGCCCCCAAAGTTTTTATTTTAATTCCAGTTGGTTAATATACAGTATTATTATATTAATTTCAGGTGTACAATATAGTGATTCAACCATTCCATACATCACCCAGTGCTCATCAAGACAAGTGCCCTCCTTAGTCCCCATCACCTATTTAACCCATCTCTCCACACCTCCCTTGTGGTCACAATCAGTTTGTTCTCTATAGTTACGAGTCTATTTCTTGGTTTGTCTTTCTTCTTTTTTTTTTTTTCTTTCTGTTTGCTCATTTGTTTTATTTCTTAAATTCCACATGAGCAAAATCATATGGTATTTATCTTTGACTGACTTATTTCGCCTAGCATTACATTCTCTAGCTCCATCCATGTCATTGAAAAAAAGATTTCATTCTTTTTTTATGGCTGAATAATACTGTTGTTGATATATATATCTTCCATCTTCTTTATCCATTCATCAATCGATGGACACATGGGCTGTTTCCATACTTTGGCTATTGTAAATAATACTGCTATAAACATGGGGAGGGTCATGTATCTCTTTGAATTAGTATTTTTGTATTCTTTGGGTAAATACTGCTTTCATTTTAAACTCATCTTGAAAGAATCTCCTGCAGAGCCAGTGTGAAACAGCAGGAACTGTTTCCACATGGCACACTATCTTTGAAAGATTTTCTTTTGTTATTTTTATTCTTTGTGTTGTCACATCTAGTTATTTGATGATACTGCTAAACACTTCAATTTCCTTTGAAAGGAATACTACCGTATGTATGATTTAGGTAACTTGGGAACACATTGCCCAACTTAGATGGTATTTGTAAGTGTTGGAAAGATCCCTGGATAAAACAATCTCAGAAATTTTCCTTTGTTGTACAGGTGTCAGAGTGACAAAGGGGTGTGGATTCAGGAGAGACTGTGGTATTGAGGCTTACTAATTCTTTACACAATCTTCCTTCCTTCCTTGACTCTCATGGGGTGATGGACACCATGAACTAATAAAATCTCCAAAGTGTCTTTAAGCCAAATGGTTCAGTCTCTTCACATTTCTCATGGATCTTAAAGGGTTATATTTACTTGAGGCTGGGGGATCCTGGATCAGTAACAGAAATTCAAAAATAGTTGATTTTTTTTTAATGGTAGCAGGATAGGAATAACTTCTTTTCCCTCCTTTTTTTGCATTGTGGTGTAATGCTGTTTGTGCTCTATCTACCCATCTATCGGTATATAAGTGAAAAAAGTAGGACATTTTTCGTCATTGGAAAATTTTGAGGTCAGGATGACTATCAGGTATGCTTTAGAAAAGACATGCATTTAAAGAGAACTTGACTAACATGACCTCTCAAATTCCTTTCATCTTTAAATTCTGTGCTTTGAAGTTTACCTTCCAATCTTATGGTGGTGATGCTCCACATTGGAAGTATAGGTGTCTTCTGGCCACCTTCCTCACTCTGCCTTGAACCTGCAGCTTCTGTGAGGGTGGCAGCTCTGGTAAACAGGAAATGGAGCGTGGGAGAGTATTCCTAGGAGAGCTGGAGCTGTCCAGCAGTGGAAGGAACTGCCCACACACTAAGTTCCAACCAGAGACTGATGGATGGCAGGTTGGGACAGGGCTTCAGATAGGCTACTCTTTTTTTTTTTAAATACTTTTCTTTATTTTTTTTTAAAGTTTATTTATTTATTTTAAGAGAGAGAGAGAGACCATGAGCGAGGAAGGGCAGAGAGAGATGGAGGAAGAGAGAATCCTAAGTAGGCTCCACACTGTTAGTGCAGAGTGGGCTTGAACCAGAAGATTACAAGATTATGACCTGAGCCGAAACGAAGAGTCGACGCTCAATGGACTGAGCTACCCAGGTGCCCCGGGTAGGCTACTCTTGACCACCAAAGGGGTGTGCATGTAGCACATATGTATGTAGAAGTTCTGTACATGCTTACTCATCCCAAGGAGATCTTTCTTGCTTTCTATATTCTTTTTCATTTAAAATGGGATCAAAAATCTTTTAAATTCTGTTGGAAGAAAAGAAAGTACAAGAGACAGAAGAAGGGTTGAAGAGGACAGAACGCAAAAATAGGACTACTACATTGTACCAGTCTTTCAGTTTGTTAATTTCAAGCTATTTAGACACACACACATTATATAAACATACTCTATCAAAAGAGGGTTCAAGTCTATAGCAGCTTCATTACTTATAATTTGCAATCATAAATACTGTTGTTGTACACACCATTTGAACAAAAATCAGTATGTTGAGTATTAGCTTACAAAGGCTTCCCAGAATATATAGCTAAAAAAAATTAAAAATAAAGTTAATTCGGCCTTAAAAGGTTTCTCAGTCTTTCCCTTTTCAAGTGGCAGATGCTTTCACTTTGATGAATGCCCACTTGATTGAGGTGCTGAGGCACGATGCAAAAAATCTTTAAGCATGTTTATAGTTGTTTTTGTGGGTTTTTTAAATAAATGGCTGGATACCTAGCCCTTTTCTTTTTTCTTACATTTTCTTCTGAAAGGAAGAATCAATGTTCCCGCAGACATCCTAGATTTGAGAAGAAAGAACTTTGGGGAAACATCTCATCCAGCTCCCATATGCTAGGCGGTTAAATAGTAACCCAATTTTGGGGCACCTGGGTGGCGCAGTCGGTTAAGCATCCGACTTCAGCCAGGTCACGATCTCACGGTCCGTGAGTTTGAGCCCCGCGTCAGGCTCTGGGCTGATGGCTCGGAGCCTGGAGCCTGTTTCCGATTCTGTGTCTCCCTCTCTCTCTGCCCCTCCCCCGTTCATGCTCTGTCTCTCTCTGTCTCAAAAATAAAAAAAAAAAGAAAAAAAAAATAGTAACCCAATTTTATAGGTAGAACAACTGAATGTGGAGAGGCTAATTGCTCCGTAAGTTTTTAACAGTTTTTAACTTTATAGGATAACATGTATTCATGCATTGCAGAACATTTGAGAATGCAAAAATACACATGCACAAAGAAAATGAAAATCCTCCTAGAGGAACTATTATTTACATTATGATGTATAGCCTACTAAATACAGATGTATCATCGCATATGTACTTCATACTCAATATTCTTTGAGGAAAAAAGAAAAGGTTGAGTGGAAGAGCTATTGGTCCATCTGATCCATACCTGGAATCAATGTCCACATATTTTTAACCATCTTCTTTAATGTGTCTCCTCTCCCCTGAGCCTAATCTGACAATAGATTATAAATAAGGTGTCAAATTTCCTATTTAGAAAATAGTGCTAGGGTTGTAGGCAATTCTTTACCTTTCTTTTCCTGAATAGAGACCCAAGAGATTGCAAAGGAAATGTAATACTGCAAATATGGCTTTATTTTGGGGAGGTAACACTGGAGGTCCCTATGTTGACAGCTGCAAAGGCAGTCACATGCTTAAACAGAGCAAAGAGCCCTACAAAGGAAGAAGTTAACTTTAGCTTTGAAAATCCTTTTATCCTCCATGATTTTGATGGCTTTAAATTTGTCACCTGAATGCAATATTAACATAATCGTCTGCATTTCAGCTAATGAATGCACCTGCTTCTACGACTTTATTTTAGCAGTTTTAATGAGCTCTTCAAAAGAGTTTGCCTGGACTTACTGCACGGCTAGAGAAATAGCAGCTGTAAGCAACTAACAACACATTCAGTATTTGAATCAAGTTCTGCAAAGTTGTTAAACTTGAGAAGGCGTGTCTATCCATCTGTCTGTGATAAGGGGAATGAAGCTGAGACGTAGCTGTGATCTTTGGAAAAAGCAATAGAGTAAGTGGGGCTGGCCGGAGGCGGTTATTCCCTGCTTGGCCATAATGTATGGATCCCAGGCAGTTCATTTAAGCTCTCTATATCCCAGTTTCTCAGCTATATGATAATGGTACCTAGCTTATAAGCTTGTTGCAAAGATGAAATGCCTCACCTGTTGAAAGCACTCACTTATGTTTAATTTCATTATAATTATTATGGTTATTATTAAGTAGATGGGGTTTTAAGTCAATGAGTCAAATTCTCTTTGATCGGCTAGATGTTGTTAAGATGGTTCTTAGGTGAATAGCTGCTCCTGGAGACCTATAGAAGACAGACCCAAACTGATCTCTTGTACTTATCAGGAAGTCTGTTTCAATGCTGAATCATACCTTAACCCCACAGTGAAGATTTTTGAAAGAGAAGATGCCAGCCAATTTCTAGAAGTCCAAATACCTAAATAATCCAAATGTAAGCCATTTAGGATTTCTGAATACCATGTAGATGCTAGGATACTAAGATAGTTACCTGCTTTTAAAATATACATATTTTAACACTTATATCATCAAATTCATTCCACGCTTATTATGCTCTGATTTCGACAACACATTTTTTTCATGCTGGGACTCTCCCTCTTTTTTCTTTTTCTTTTTCTTTCTTTTTTTTTTTTTGCTGTATGTTCCTCTATATACATTAATTTGAAAAGTAGTAATAACCCATCCAAAGTTCAATTGAATGGAAAACAAAAAGCGAGGACAAATGTTGCTTTAAAGATACACATGGCAGATACATTACAGATCAATTGGAGGTAACACTTGGAATAAAGATGCCACAGATTTTTATCTCAGTCAAATAGGTAGCACAGGGGTGAGATAGCTGTTCAGAAAATGGAATTTTTTCCTATTTCTTTTTTATTTTATTTCACTAAAAGTGAAACAATTATTCTGGTTGAAATGGAAGTAATTTATTTTCCAGATTCCTTTTCCCCTTTACACCACTCTGGCCAACGGCTTTCCTCCCTGAATAATCAGAGCTAGTTCATTGGTGTTTCACCCCACATGCCACAATGCTAGAGAGTCATTCAGAAGACAGGACCAGCTTAGGAATTCTCACCAACTTGTTACAGGGGTTTCTCTGGAAAGGCAATGCATTCCAGAAACCATCAGCTCCAACCTGCTGAGTAGGCAGGCTTCTGGTAACTGCTTGCATCTCTGCATTTCTAAAGATCCATTTTATTCAGACTTGCGTGAAGCATCTTTCCAGAAGGCATTCACTTCTACTCTTAGACCCTAGCTTTGTAACCTAAGAGAACAACCCAAGGGAGCTCACCTCTGGCTGCCCTTTGACTGTGCTTTGCTGTTGAAGGAAGGCAAGCTGATCTCACAGTGGTAAGGTTTATGTTGTTGATGGTCTGGTCACTCACAGTGTGGTTCTCAGAAGGGCAGCATGAGCATCACCTGGGAACCAGTTAGAAACACAGGGTCTCGGGCCCCACCCCAGAGCTACCAAATCAGAATCTGCCTCTTACCAAGATTCCCAGGTGATTTATATGCATGTTTCATTTTAAGAAGCAGAGGGCTAAGGAATCTGCCTGAGATTCTTTTTGCAGCAATGGAACTCACCATCTCCTATTCCAAAGCTGTATCCATCTACTTTCCACTCCCAGTCTCTACGCAGATTTCTCTGCAGTGTTCCAGGGCAAACTATCTCTATTTTGGACAAGTTCCCAGCCAGTGGGTCTTGTAGTGATTTGCATTTCTCTGTTTCAGGTGGTCAAATGTGTATACAGCCCAGCCTACGCTAGCCAACGATACCCATTCTCCTGCAAGTTATCTTGCCCTCCTCATTCCCACAGCTGTAGTGTTACCACATTCATAAATTATTGTTAAAGAAGGAAATTACCAAAAGAAAAAAAATAGTCTCCATAAACCTGCAGAGTTTAGAGCTAAAGAATATGTTAAAATTTTCCATCGTGGAAATTTCCCAGCTACTGGGCTCTTCAGATTTTTTTTTTTTTTTTCAGAGCTGCAAGCAAAGAATGGAAATTTCCAATTGCAGCATCGAGGGCTGCTGTTCTGCTGACTGTCTTGCTCAGCCAGGGTCATCTGCTTCTCTAAGACATCAAGGAATGCCAAGGTAGGTCTGAGAGAACACACACTTCCTCTGCAGGAAGGAAGGAATGTCTTTGTGCTGCCTCCAAGCTGTGATAAGGAGAGGGGCAGGGGAGGTGACACATGCCCTGCTCCTTCCACCTGAGTGTGAATTCTGTTGATCTTTACCACCTATCAAATGCTTATCCTATCTGACATCTTTCCAATGGCCACTGGCTGGCAGGTCTTCTGTTTTTTAAGAAATCCCTGGGGTGGGTTGGGAGATGCAGAGAGAGGAAAGGAACTGACATTTTTTGAGGTCTACCCTTCCCAGTACTCTGCCAGCTGTTTTATGTATGTTATATCATTTAGCCTTTATGTGACATCGCCCAAGGTTAACTTCTGATTTCCTGCACCCAGATTTTGGAAGCTTCGTTTGTTCTTCCTGGGACAGCCCTACCTCCCCGCAATCCTCCCAGAAAGGAGTCATCTGCAAGCATTCTGAAAGCTTCCTCTCCACCTCTTCAATCATAACAGTTCAGTTTGTTTTCCCTCTATCTAAATTGACATACATTTCCATTCACAGCTGGTCCTGGTGTCTGAATCAACAGGCGTCTAATAGTCCCTTAAATCCTGTTATGTTCCTCCCCATGCACTGTTGCCACTATTACAGAAGTCTGATGGTGGCAGTTCCATGAACAAACACGTGTAAAGCCATTGGCACCTTGAGGACAAGGCCAAACACTTTGGTTCTAGGCCAGAAAGAATGTTCTCAAACCTAAGCAAGAACTACCTATGCCTACTCTCTTCTTACTGACATCCCCTGATACCAGGAAAAGAAGAGTTAAGGAGGATTTCTGACATCCACTGTTGCTATTTATACTTATTACTTATTGAGGCAAGTTTGGTAATAATGAAGATATTTCAGCAATAAAAAGATTATATCCTCAGATGGCTCCTAAGTTTTAAAAAAGAATATTTATTCCCTATCTGTGTTTTTGATCACACCCATATCCATAGATAGCAATGTCATCTTTGAGTACGGTGACCAATTTTAATGCCAACTGAAAACAGAAGTGGATAGGAGTGTGAATGGTCAACAGGAATAGTGTAGGTCTGTTTAGGCTTTAGTCTCAAAAGCTAATGTTTAGTCATTGGTTACTTCTGTAACGATGGTTTTGCTTATCCCCTTAATCCATTAAGACTGGGTCTAATTCCTTGGTGAAATTTGTCAACTGGCATTATAATGCGGGTCTGGGTCTCATATAATACGTACCATACTTCTGACAGGCTCTTTCCACTCCTCTGCGTTTGTCATTACCTAGAAGATGTTGGTCCTCTTAGTTGACAATACTGGTGATTCATACCTGTGGGTGGGGCTGAATAGACACCTGATGACTATTCTTTTCCACGTTAGACCACAGAGATGATTAAAAAAAAATATGGTTGGATTATATGCTGGTCTAATTGCTGATTGATTGACATCAATCACAGCCCCAATTCTCTCCTTCCTGTTTCTCTACTCCTTGCAATGTGACTTTTCAGTAACTCATACCAAGAGTTAGAGTCTATTTCCCGACTGGTCTTTGACTTGCTTTGGCCACAAGAATGCAGCAGAAGTAACAGGGTGCCTATTCCAAGCCTGAGCCTGAAGTATGTGTTTCCACTTCCTTTCTTGGAACCCACCATGGCTCCTTGCGTAAGTCCATTCTAACCTGCTAGGGGATGAGAGATCATGTGGAGTAGAGATGAACCGTTCTAGCTGAGGCCATCCCAGACCAGCCAGCCCAGAGCTAATGTACCACCTGACCACAGATGCATGGACAAGCCCACCAAGATCAGCCAGGCCCAGCCTGGATTAGCAAAAACACTCAGCCAACTCACAGTCTCATGAGAAATAGTAAATGGTAGCTGTTTTAAGCCACTACATTTTAAAGTGGTTCTTTATGAAGTGATAAGTAACCAAAAACAGTGACCAATTCCCTTCATTTTTTTCTTCACACCTCCTCTCCCCACCCCCTGACTGCCAGAAGCTCAGAGTCAACTCTGAAGGCCAATCACAGAATCTATGTTTATTCATTTATACAGATTTATTGAACTCTTTACGGCTAACATATTTGCAATCCTCTCTTTCCTTGGTAGAGAATTTAAAAAATTTAATAATCTATTGTTTGCCATGTTCGTTCTAAACCAACTCAGTCTTCTGTCTTAAATATTAGGTGATTTCTACTTAACGTCAGATTAGAAGAGATGACCCTAGAGCAAGACTGGCAAATGTTTTCTGTAAAGAGCCAGCTAGTAAGTATTTTAGGCTGTGCAAGCCATACAGTCTCTGTCACAAGGCTGCTGTTATAGTGCTCAAGTGGCCCTAGACTACGTGTAAACAAATGGGCATGGCTGTGTTCCAAAAAAAACATAATTACAAAAACAAGCAGTGGATAGGATTTGGCCCTCAGGCCATAGTTTGCTAACCCTTGATCTAGAGAATCTGCGTTACTGTGAAAAAACATTTTCATCTATACCACGATGCCATCAACTTTGTTGTAATTCAGCTCAATCACTTTGAAAAACAGAGAAATTAAGTCAATTTACTTCCTCGATTAGAGGACTAAGAAGGGGCTTGCTCTTCCAGAGCAGAGCTGTATGGAGACTAACAACATTAGCACCAGGGTAAGTACTACACTCAACAATGGAAAATTCCCCAGCCACCTAGTCTGTGACTGGCTATTGAGTCAATGCTAAAGGCCAGGGTGACACAAGCGATGCCTCATTTGTTTTGTTTCATTTCCCAGCCTCTATAATCTCAAATACTCATTTAACAAACGTGCGCTGTATGTCACAACGAGGATGAGACTCTGGTCGTACTTGCCTACTCGGAGTTCCCTGAATGTATTGTGCTATTTCACGGCTCTCTAGCTCTGCACACAATGTTCCTTCTGCCTAGAACACACTTAGTCCTCTTTTCTTACTGGCTAACACCCACTCGCTGATCAAAACGAAGCTCAGTGATCCTGCCTCTTGGAAGACTTCCCTAAGTGCTCCTCCACCTTCTCACCCCCAACCTCCAGTCCACACACAAAGTCTCAGCATTCTTCCTACCAAATTAATAATTAAAATAGTTAATGATACTTATATGGTGCCAGGCTCTTACTAGGTGGCAGGCACTGTTCAACAGAGTCGTTTAACTGAAATGATCGGTATTCTTGCCTGTTTCCCCAATCCATTCAAATCCCCAATCCATACATTCAAAAACATGTGTCGAATACCTCTGTTTTGTGAGGCAAAAAAGATAAGTAAAACACTAAGCTATACAATACAGAGTGTAAGCCCACTGAGGGCACATGCTGTATCTTATTTGTTTTTTACATCTCAACACGTAGCAGTGTCTGGATCTAAGGTGTTAATATTAGAAGAACGAACAAATGAAAATAGCTGACACTTATATAGTGTATAGTATGCGCTGGGTGATATTCTAAGCTCTTTAGATGTCTAAACTCATTGAACCCTCATGACAATTTTATGGGGTAGCTGGCATAATTATCACTTTTCACACGTGAGGAATCGAAGGCATGGAGAGTTTTTAAGTCACTTGCCCAAGGTCACACAACTGGTATGTGACAGAGCTGATTCTAGAGCCCATTTTCATAACCACTGGGTGAAATCAAAGTCTGAGTGACTCAGCATAAATCCATTGCCACTCCTGAAAAAATAATTCAATGGCTGCAACTTTGAGAGCTTGAATAGTCCAGTGGTAGCAGCTATGTGTGTGGGCTTAGGAGTCAAACAAAATGTGTTCACATTTGTACTCAAGTGCTCAGTGTAAGTGAGCAATGTTGTTGGAAGTGTTGACAGTGCCTCCGAAGCATACCTTCACATTTACTCATAGCCCGTTAAGGTTGCCTTCCGACTCCAAGTTGATTTCTCCCACGCCCTCGCCTCCTTGCATTGGTGGGCACACATCAATGCTTGAGGAATGACTCCGGCACTGGTCTGCCATGTGGCCAGTGTTTGGACTCTTCACCTGTGGCAAGCAGGATTATATAGGAGATCCATCCATGCTGGCCTACTCCAATGGACACTTAGCTAATCAGCACGTTGAAGAAGACCACACAGGAGTGTCCATAATGCCGGTAACCTGGATAACCATGTGCATTATTTTAAAAGATTGCTGTCAGTCACTCACTGATGGCTTTGGAAGTCCTCCTGGAGCCTCTCAGGTAATATGCCACTCAGTGGGGGAGATACAGACAGGGAGAGACAGTGGCTGGCCTGCAGGTGTCTCTGAGGACAGATTTGCTCTGTTGATAAAGAACAGATATTTCCAACAGAATTTTGCTTCTGAAACAAAAATGGGTTTGGAAAGTTTTAGGTTTGAGCATTAGAACATTAGGAAATGAAAATGATCACAAAGTCCCTGTAGACCTTTGAAGTCCACGGTTCCACTGGGTGTAGAACAAATGTGCCCATTCTTCTGCCTCTAGGCAGTTGCCTTAAAAAAAATTCGACTCTTTCTTACTTCTCTTTTACTCCCTCTGCAATTAGGTAAATAGGAAGAAGCAAAGAAGCAATTTGCTTCGTAGCCTCCATTGACGGCCTAGAGCACCTAACGAAGATGTGCCAGGGCTACTCGCTTCCACAAGCTTCCAGTTCTCAGATGGAGGTTCAACAGAGGCTAAAAGTGATTCAACACTTTAAGAATCGGCTCTTGCAATCAACCATGTGTCACCAGAGCACGGTGCAAGATTGTACCTGTAAGTACATGATAGTGTATGAAAAGATATTGTCTTCTCCTTTCTCCTCTACAGGCTTTCCTCCCAGTCAAGAATTAACCATGAGGGGTGCCTGGCTGGCTCAGCTGGTTAAGCATCCGACTTCGGCGCAGGTCACGATCTCATGGTTCATGAGTTCGAGCCCTGCGTCGGGCTCTGTGCCCACAGCTCAGAGCCTGGACCCTGTTTCGGATTCTGTGTCTCCCTCTCTCTCTGTCCCTTCCCCAGCTCACACTCTGTCTCTCTCTGTCTCAAAAACAAATAAACATTAAAAAAAAAAAGAATTAACCATGGGACTCGTCCAGGAAAGCATGGATTGCTTGGCTGGAAGACTGGAGAAACATTCAGTTGACCAGCATTCTTGGGCACCTGCAAGTGCATGTTCCAGTGCTTGGGTAGAATTTATCACACCTTATTTTCCAATTAAAATAGCCCAAATGTTATTGTAGATATAGCCCATTTCATACAGTTTAATGCTTAATAATTCTCTGCTTGCTTCATTATGTAAAACTTGCATTTTCCCATCTAGGTCATAAACTCTCTGAGGGCAGGGATCATGGCTTTGCTTCCTTTGAATCCACCACAGGACCAAACGCAGAATAGAGGGGCACAATACTGGGTGGTCAAAAGGGCATGACCATGAGATGGTGTCTGAGACCTGGGTGGCTTCCATGCCCCCTGCCCCATCTAGCTGGATTAAGACCTTCAGGAAGCATTGAAATCTCTGAGATGTAATTTCTTCAAGTTAAGATTGCCCCACTCACCTCATTGGTTCATTGGGAAGATTGGATAAGATAACGTACGTGAGAGTATTTTGTAAACCAAGATTTGCAAGCTACTGAAATGTGAGAAATCATCAGAAGAGGCACTTAGTAAATATCTGATTGATTTTTAATCATAAAGTAGTGTCTTCCTCTCTTCCCTACATTCAGTTCTTCAGGGGTTTTGCTTCTCAGGATTTGAATTTATCTGAGTGGAAAGCTGCTCTACATCTTTCTGATTCTGTGTAGAATGTCTCCTAGTGCATTTCACCCTATAGTTATCTTAAAGTTTGATTGACATTTAATCAAATCAACCAAAAAAGTCACAAAGCATGCCATGGTCACATCTATCACATAGGCCTCCTGGAGACCAATAGCATTTGTAACTCACTAGAGTTCCAGAGCCTTTTTTTGTGTCACATCTGCCTACTCCGCTGTACCCCAGGCAAGGATTATGTATATTTCTATATTCTAGCACATACTTGATACATGGGAGTGTCAGATCATTGCCCTAAGCCCAGGCCAGCTGAAAAGAAAATGAAAAAGTGGCACCTTATATGAGAAATTTTACAAAGAGATGACACTATGAAACAGACTTTTAGAATGGTTCATTTATTTAGAGTCTTCATTTTCTACTTGTTCTTAGCAAAGAAGACAATCTCTCCATAGTAACAGAATTCTATATGATACATTAGAAAACTCCCCTTTCAAACATGGTTATTCCTCAAATGCTTCTGTAAGATATCAAATTTAGGCACAAGGTTTCTTCTCACTTAACTGGAAAAAAAAATGGAGACACCAAGACATAAAATAAGTTGTATATTCTAGAGATTATTATATGGATTTTTGGTTCTCTAATACTCTTAGTCTTAGTAACATGAAAGAAGAAGTAACTAGAGAACTAATGACTTTTTTTGGTCATCTTTACTGAAAATGTTCCATTTCAGTATTTTCGGTTAATTCATGAAAGCTGCTTGAGCCTTTTTTTCTTCCCTAAGTTTAATCACAGAGTATCAACTGCAGGACTTATATACAGAGTTGAGGCATTTTGGTGATATGTGGAATCCAAACCAATTGTGAACTCCACTAATGAACATATTTAGGATGCCCTTTTATATGGGGCATAAAAAGAGAAAACTATTTTTCAGAATTAACTGATCCAGAACAGTTTTCGGAAACCTCATTTCTATTCTTTTAAAATTGATTACAGAAAGTTTCAAACATACCCAAAGGTAGAAGAATAGTAAAAATGAACCCATTCTTATGAACCTGTCATCCAGCTTCAACATAAGGGCAATCTTGGCAAGCCTCATTTTTATTTTTTATTTTTTAATTTTAAAAAATGTTTATTTAGAGAGAGAGAGAGAGAGGCAGAGAGAGAATCCCAAGCAGGCTCCACACTGTTTTCATTGAGCCCAACATGGGGCTCAAACCCATGAACCATGATCTCACGACCTGAGCTGAAATCAAGAGCCAGACACTTAACCGACCGAACCACCCAGGAGTCTCAAAAATGTTTATTTATTTTTGAGAGAGAGAGAGCAAGCAGAGGAGGGCCAGAGAGAGAGGGAGAGAGAGAATCCCAAGCACGTTCTGCACTATCAGCAGTGAGCCTGATTCAGGGCTTGAATTCACGAACTATGAGATCATGATGAGCCGGAGTCTGATGCTTAACCGACCGAGACACCCAGATGTCCCTATCAGACACTTTTCTTTTTCATTCTTGTATCTCTGTCACCTCTCCTGAGGCTCACATGGGACCAGCTCCTTGAATAGTCCATACTAGAAGAAAAATACTAAACAGGAGGAGGAGATGCTAGATTTTAAATTTATTAATTTATTAATTATTCTCTTCCTGTGACACAGTGCCTTGTTTCTTCTAACTAACATGCTGCAGGGAAATAGTGATAATGGGAAAGGAGGCATTTCCAACAACAGAACTGACTCTTTGTCCCTTTGCCCCAATGATATATAGCGAGTGGCAGAACGAGGGGTCACTCCATTCTTGATCCTAAAGAGAAAGGCCCAGGACAAATCTTATAACCCAAATGTTTCAAGGCAGAGAGTTTCTTATATGTAACATATTACTCATTTATTATATATATATATATATATATATATATATATATATCAAATTACATATATATGTAAAATTTTTTGCAGAGTACAAATAGCATGCTGTATTATTGTTCTAAGATTTATCAAAATGCATACCAATTTGTAGCCAAATCATACCCATAGGGAATCTAAAATAATAATAATTTTTTAAAGTAAATTAGAGGGGCACCGAGGTGTCATAGTTGGCTGAACATCCAACTCTTGATTTGGGCTCAGGTCATGATCCCACGGTCATGAGATTGAGCCCTACATTGGGCTCCATGCTTAGCTTGGAGCCTGTTTAAGACTCTCTCTCTTTCCCTCTGCCCCCTCTCCCACTTGTGTGCTCTCTCTCAAAAAAATAAATCAATAAAAATAAAAATAAATGAAAGAAGTAATGGGGCACCTGAGTGGCTCAGTTGGTTAAGTGTCCAACTTTGGCCCAGGTCATGATCTCACAGTTGGTTGGGTTTAAGCCTCGCATCAGGCTCTGTGCTGACAGTTCAGAGCCTGGAGCCTGCTTCAGATTCTGTGTCTCCTTTTCTCTCTCCCCTTACCCCGCTCGCACTCTGTCTCTCTCTCTCTCTCAAAAATAAAATGAATATTAAAAACTAAAAAAATAAATACATAAAAGAAGTAAATTAGAATGATGAATTTGGGTAGAAGTCATATGGCTTTAACAAAACTTCGATTTCTTCCTTTACGTTGTTCCCCCTGGTAAAACAGCAAAATTCCTACCTAGATGGTAAGACTTGTACCATTTGCTTAATTTTAAGATCCTTGGTTGCTCTTGGGAACAAGTTTACTGCTGTGGCATGAAGTGGAAGGTATAATTTGAAGCCAGACTAGAGAAAATAGGCTCCTTTTAGAAATAATATATTCATGAAAATGTAAAAGTATCAAAAAAGGCTTAATAATTTCACCAAGTAATGTAAAGCTAAATGTCATATGCAAGTTCCTTACAGAACTATAACAAACTTTGTAGAACTCAAGCCTTCCATGGAAGAAGGTTTTAAAACTTCTTTTAAAGCCAACACAATGGGAAGAGCCAACCACAGAATGTGTTGCACTGTTACTCCCTGTGGTTATTTGCTTTATCAGCCACGATAACTGATTTTGCATTCAGTAAAGACTTAAGAAAGGTTGGGGCACCTGGGTGGCTCAGTCGGTTAAGCGGCCGACTTCAGCTCAGGTCATGATCTCACAGTCTGTGAGTTCGAGCCCTGCATCGGGCTCTGTGCTGACAGCTCAGAGCCTGGAGCCCGTTTCAGATTCTGTGTCTCCCTCTCTCTCTGACCCTCCCCTGTCCATGCTCTGTCTCTCTCTGTCTCAAAAATAAATAAACATTAAAAAAAAATTAAAAAAAAAAGACTTAAGAAAGGTAAAGATGAACACTTATCATATTTCTTTCCCATGCGGACTTTTAAAATCCAGGACAATAGCTTTCCTTTTTCCTCTAGTAATTAGACTCTGAAAGGAATCTGGAAAGTGTTACACACAGGAGTGGTATTCAGTCAAAACAGGGCTCATTTCCAGCTCTGCTTGAGTTTGTTGCTGTCTACGTGTGATGTTGAAGGGAGTGAGGAAAATAAACTTCCCCAATTATTACATGGTGCCAATGACTTGACTTGGCTTTGAAGAAATACATTGCATTGCTTCCTCAGTATATTTACAATCAGTCTCTGAGATGAAGGGATATGGTTATTCCATCAGAAAAAAAACCACATTTAATTATTTAAGACAACTAAGTACTTCATGTGAAAACTACCAACTTAACAGAAGGGAGGGAAATAACTCTTAAAATAGGCTCAAAGGGTAGGGGTGTCTGGGTGGCTCCATCGGTTAAGCATCTGATCAAACCCTGTGTCAGGCTCCATGCCGGGTATGGAGCCTGCTTAAGATCTTCTCCCTCTGCCCCTTCCCTCCCTCCCTCCTTCACTCTCTCTCTCTCTCCCTAAGAAAAGAAGGAAGGAAGGAAGGAAGGAAGGAAGGAAGGAAGGAAGGAAGGAATAGGATCAAGCCAGTAAACCCAAGGAAAGGGGAAAAAAACAAAGAAGGATAAGTAATAAGAAAAAGAATGAAAATAAATATATCCATTACCATAAAAATTTGAATGAATCAAATTTCCCTTTTAAAGACAAACTTTCAGATTAGGTTGAAAAACAAAATTAAACTATGAAACTGACTTCAAATAAAATGGCAAAGAAAATTTGAAAATAAATGATTGGGTAGATGTATGTCAGGCAAATCCAAAACCAGGAGTGACAACATTAATATCAAACTCAAGGCCAGAAACATTAAATAGGAACAAGAGGATGGAATGTGCCACACAGTGGCAGAGATTGCTACATGTCTATGCCATCCACACGCATCCCTCTTTACCCTTGCTAACAAAACCTCAATTTAATTTTGTACAGCAATGTGTACAGATAAAAACAAATTAATTTTCCTATCCTATTTTACAATTAGGAGTGGACAATAAGTTGTAAGCAGACATAAGTCTGCTAGGTCTTAATAGGTGGGCCTGCTGACGTCTAATTGAGTTGGAAGCTACTCTTTTCTGACTTCTTTTTCCTCCTTCATGACTGGAATATACATGTGATGGCTGGAGCTGCAGAAGCCATCTTGCAACCATGACTTGGAAAATGGATACCACATACTAAAAGGTAACAGAGCAGGAAGGCAAAAGGAGCTTGCATTCCCGATGACCATGGAGCCACTATACCAGCCCTGAACTTTTTACCACCAGGTATATTTTATGTTTGAGAAAAACACATTTCTATTCAGCCACTATTATTTTGGTATCATTTTATATGTAGTCAGCTCAATTTCCTGTGGCACAGATATAAACTTGAAAAAAATATAACAATTGTCAGTTGTTAGGAACTAAAAGGCATAGCATAAAAATTGTTTTAAATCAAAACCACCAGAGAGTGTTAAAAGAGAAAAGAATCCACTAGAAAGACATGCAGAATTTGAGGAAATGGCAAGCTTAGTAGTAGGTTTTCATTCAATTCTTTCAGAGTTTGATAGAATATGAAACCAAACACAAGCAAGAATATAGAAGAATGTAATATATAATATAATAACTAATATAATCATAATATAACTATAAGCTTATTATCTATGCATGAATATATGAATTTATGTATGATTCATATATAGTATAAAAAATAAATTTATACCTTACGAAAAAGAGAATATGCAATCTTTTTATAGGTGTGTGGAATATTTACAAAATCAATCATGTACTTGGCCGTAGAGGATGAAAGCTATTGTGGTGTCAGGTACAGAGGAAAGATGATGGAACTAGATGGTCTGTTCTACAACTTGCTGGCAGTGACCTTGGGCAAGTTACTTAACCTTCTAGGGTTTTGTTTCTTTATCTACAGACTTGGGATCATAACAGCTAGAAATTGTATCTTTTACAATTTATTTTTTTTAATTTTTTTTTTAACGTTTATTTATTTTTGAGACAGAGAGAGACAGGGCATGAATGGGGGAGGGTCAGAGAGAGAGGGAGACACAGAATCTGAAACAGGCTCCAGGCTCTGAGCTGTCAGCACAGAGCCCGACGCAGGGCTTGAACTCACGGACCGCGAGATCGTGACCTGAGCCGAAGTCGGCCGCTTAACCGACTGAGCCACCCAGGCAACCCCTTTAAAAAAAAAAAAAAAAAAAATTAATGTTTATTTATTTTTGAGACAGAGAGAGACAGAGCATGAACAGGGGAGGGTCAGAGAGAGAGGGAGACACAGGATCTGAAACAGGCTCCAGGCTCTGAGCAGTCAGCACAGAGCCCTATCTTTTACAATTATTATGATTTCTCCCAGCCTAGCATTTTCCAGCTTGATGTCCATCCATCTCCCTACACAAAGCTGCTGGCACTGCATGTAACTGACTCTAGGTGGAGGTGCCAGGCCATCAGATGGTCATCACTATGTCACAGTGGGAGGGTCAACAGCAGGAATAGAAGGTTAACCTCCCTCAGATTGGTGAACACGACGCTGTCTACACCGGAATTCAAGAGCACCAAAAGAATGTTAAATGGATGAATTGTTACTTGCAGGAAAAGAAACAGGAACCATGTTTCCAATTATTCCTCATTTCAGACAACAACTAGCTGTTTCCATTGGCTGGCACGGTAGCTGAATGGGGAATGCTATTGAGTAAACTCTGCCGAAGAGGGATGAATGCGGGCCAGTGAATTTTCTGACACAGTCCCAGCTTTATTTTTGCTTATTGCTGGCAAGCTAATACGAGGGACATTAAAAAACAAGTGACAAAAACTTTATAAATAAGGTTGAAAGGACAAGAAGTCTCCATAGTTCCCCCAAATGTAAACATTTTGTACCGATAAGGATTATTTGTGACATAAGACAGAATCTCTAAATTTAGCTGTTGGTTAGAAAAAAGAAAAAAAAACAATATAAATCTTTTAAAAACCCATAAAATAAAACATTTCTTAATATCACAAAAGCAGAACACTGAAGTACTTAAAAATATATTTTTTAATGGTTATTTTTGAAAGACAGAGAGAGAGCGTGTCAGGGGAGAGTCAGAGAGAGGGAGACAGGATCAGAAGCAGGCTCCATACTGTCGGGGCAGAGCCAGATGTGGGGCTCTAACCCACAAACCATGAGATCATGACCTGAGCTGAAGTCAACGCTTAACTGACTGAGCCACCCAAGCACCCCTGTACTTAAAATATTTAACATAAGGAAAAGATGGTTTTTTAATTTCGTGAGCAAGTACTCTAATACATGAAAATATATGACCCTAAGGACACTATTAATTGTACGTTTTAATAATTATTTCATATAAGTAAATTATAAATATACAGGCCATTTTATAAATTATAAACATTCAATATGTTTATGCATTTAAGTAAAATTAGACGTAATAAAATATTAGACCTATAAAAACATAAAAGTTTTATCCCTGAACTTAGGGGGAAAGCAGAAATGAACTAAAGATGTAAGTCTTCCCCACTCATTTTAGGTCGCAAACACTTGATAAACTGATGTCAGCAGGGAATGAATGGGGTGTATGTTCCTTTGCTTTGGGGGGGCCTGCAGTATCATCAGCAGAGTGATCTTTATGTTTTTGCCTATTTTTCATATGTTTCATCACAAACATATTGATGTACGAATAGATAAATTCAGGATGGTTATTATTTTTGGTCCAAACTATATCCTAACTCACGAGCTATTCCTATGTTCTCTCAGCATTATCTTAGTGTATCAGTTCTTTACCAATCTTTACTCATTCCTCTCTTTAAAAAGTTTTGTGTGACAACATCGGCTCCCATCTTTCTGCTTAGAATGAACTTCTCGCTAACCTCTGCACACATAAATGTCCTTTCTCAGCCTCTCCGTAAGCTGTTGTCATTCACAGAAGCTCCATCACAGAAGCTCCATGTATAAGAGAGCATTAAACTCAGGAAGAAGTTCCCCCCCACCACCTACAGGGTTTCAGACTTACTCAGATACAAGGCAAACAATGCATGCTTCCCCAGCGAAGATACATAGAGAGTGCCCATTTAGCTGGAGACAGAGAGAGACAGAAACAGAGAGGAGAGAGGCGGAGACCAGACTTCCCCTGTCCAAACTGTACTAGAAGTAGAGATTCTGTACTTCTGTAATGCAGATTATTAGCACAATGCTATCAGGATTATATGGATTGTTTTTTTATCCAACTTGGCAGATAGTAAGTACACACTTACCAGATTGACTTGATGAAATCAGTGTTAAGAACTACTTTAAAATGATTAGAAGAATTCTTTTTCAGGGGGCGTCTGGGTGGCTCAGTCGGTTAAGAGTCCGACTTCGGCTCAGGTCATGATCTCACGGTCTGTGAGTTCCAGCCCCGTGTCGGGTTCTGTGCTGACAGCTCAGAGCCTGGAGCCTGCTTCCGATTCTGTGTCTCCCTCTCTCTCTGCCCCTCCCCCACTCACGCTCTCTCTTTGTCTCTGAAAAATGAATAAGCCTTAAAAAAAATAATAAAAAATAAATAAATTTAAAAAAAGGCATTCTTTTTCTGGTCTAGGTATTTTTAAAGGATTTTTTTTTATCATCCCCCAAATTGTCTTCCTAAAATTCATTATGAGTCTATCTAATCACCTAAGGCACAGGATCGTCTTGCATTCCTGCCTTCTCCCAACACACGAAGGTCAGATGCCTCATGCTGCCTCATCCTCGTGATGGGAAGACATGCCACAAAGCAATTTTAAAGGATAAAGAAAGGTTAAGAAGAACAGAGAAGGGGTTCTGAGGAACATACAGCATATGAAACCAGCAATCTTTCTGTCCACGTAACTTGTAAAGCTTTGTTGAATCTATCTTGTCCCCTGTTGTTTTCCCTGCGTCAGGCAGGGAACTCCGTTATGCCTATTAAGAACTCCATCTGCCTCTGAACATGAACAGATCAAGTCGGGTGGGGCTGTGGGGTGAAAGATGGGGATTAAAAGTCTTTAGAGTTTGAACAAGAAGAAAGGTGAAAAGTGAAAATTAAACGTAATTGTCAGTTTCTTCCTCAAGCATCACTCAGGTTACAAGATAATTTGCAGTAGGCGGCCACGTTTTTTACAAACCTAACTAGCATCATCATTCTGGGACCGGGATGTGCTTCCCTTCCACTTGCTGGTCAATATCTCACTCAGAATCCAATCATTTACAATGAGTCACAATGCATGACTCAAGATTCAACTAGCTACAGTATTTTTCCTCATATTAGATTTAATGTTCCTTTAAGATTGGCTTGTGGGAGGGTTCCTTCCCCACTCCCAGGTAGCTATAGATTTTTGTCACATTGTGTCTGTTGTACGAATATCTCTATGTGGGAGTGTGAGTAAAATGCAATGTGTACATATATAGTGTTTGAGCAGTGCTATCATCAGAAACACAAGCTTAAAGAAAATATTGATTTCATCAATTCATGCAAGGAAAAGACAAATTAACTAAAACAAACACCATATTACAGAATGCATCTGATTTCATTTTTAAAATCAAGTAATTTTTACTCAAATTTTACAAATTTGATTCAGTCATTTCTCATATGCTAGGGATCAAAATCTCCCTCATATATTTGAATTATTCATCATAGATGTCAAACATTACACAAAGATTTATGGTGAAATTAATCCTGTGGATCAAGCACACGTGGCTGCTCCCCAATTGCATTTGACAGCATTTCCATCTTTCAGTGGTTCCTGAAAAGTCTAACAACAGGTTTGCATAAGTCAGAGCCTTTCTTGCTACCAGAGGCATTTCCATGGTTTTTCATGGTGTGCAAGATAGGTACATTTGAATCCATATCATATAACTTTGCTGGGTATTCAAGTGTGATCACTAATTAATGAATCTTTGTGCAGCTGGATTAACCAACCCTGAACCAAATCCTTCCAAGACTTTTTTTATTGCTTCTGGCCGAAGGTGAAAGGCTCACACCCCCAGGTCGTGCATTCATAGCTTTTGACCACTGGCCCCAGTCTGAGCTTCTGCTACATCCATCCCTTCTGTGCTGGTCCCACTCACATCCTCACTCTTCTCCAGACACATCCTGTACCTTCCCGCCTTCGTGAGTTGACTCAGACCGCTCTTCTCACCTGGAATATTCTTTGCTTTTTGCTCTGTAAACTCAGCTCTTATTCATTCTTTTTGCAAATTTTGCATTTTTTAGGTACACAAAATAATGCATGACCACATTCTCCTTGGAAAGCTCTTCAACCAACATAGAAGTATATATACAGTACAAACTGAAAGTCCCCATGAATTCTAGCCCTTCCCTCCACTCCCCACTATCTGCCAGTGGCACTCCTCTCCTCCCAATTTGCTAGCTATCCTTCCAACTCTTTCTCTCTGCATTTAATATACAAATACAATTTTTGTTTATTTTGTTTTTAAGTAAGCGGAATTGAACTCTACAGTCTGTTCTGTGGCTAGGTTCCTCCTCCTCGAGGCCACTATTAAATTCCTGCTCTCCCCTGAGGACCCCCTCACTGCTATAGCCTCTCTCCGCCTCCCCCATTACCCTGCCTTGAACCTCTTCCTCCTGACACCCATGGCACTCTATTGGCTTCTGATTCACCTCTATGATATTGGGTTCTTTAACTTCCTTATGTGTAAAAGTCTTCTCACTGGAATGCAAAGTCTTTGAGGGCAGGAGGTTATCTATATCTTTTGTGGTGTTTAGAACTGTATCATGCACAAAGTAGGCATTCAAACTAGTTTACTGAGTAAGTGAACTCGATTCTCCATGTCCTGTCTACCGTGGGAAAGCTGTGCTTAAATGGAGAGAAACGTACAAACGTACTGTAATGGCATCCTTTAGAGTTTCCATGGCCTCTCCTAAGAATTTCCCCCAATGTTTCCTATGTGGCGGGCTGGTAGATTTCTACACGTCAGCTGAGAAGTGCAGCACTTTTCTTCTGGGACCTCTCAGACCAAGGACAGCTCCACCAGCTTAAAAACCCACAGAGAAAAAAACTTTCTTACAGTGAAGGGAAGTTTGTAGTGCAGACTGATGGAGCAAAGGGTCACGAAAAAAGCATAGATGACCCAAGGAAAACTCACTCTCAGACGTTTAGATCTAAAATTTCAACTCTCACGGAACCACTTCTCCGGTGGAATTAATCACAGGCACAACAGCCGTGGCAATTCAAAAAGCCATTCGCTTTTCCTTTTAACATAAAAGCTGTAAAGTCAAACTTGGTATTCCTTTTTAAAAATGTGATTTTCTCAGGTCATAGAGGAAGCAAAACAACCAATATGACATCTCGTGTTTCATTTTAAATGCTGTCTCTTGAATAAGTCACTAAATACTTCTATGCCTCAGTTTCTTTATCTCTCTATAAAGTGAATACAATAATAGTGCCTACACTTCTGGCTTCTGAGCATTAAAACGAAATAATCAAGTGCAATATGTAGCAAAGTCTGACTCACAGTAAGCACTCAAAAATGTTAGCTATGATGAGGATGATTACATTATGGCTTCTCACGTCTATGTCAGGAGCTGAAAGGTTTTTCTACCGGGGACTTCAGCCAAAGAAGGCAGACAAGAAAGAACACTGTTGAACTGTTATAATGGTGAACATTATGAGCAATATTTCTTGGAAAATGCTATTCAATTCCTTCAGTCTCATTACGACGAATTTGCTTAGAATCTTTATTAAAGTATTACTTGAAATAAATGGATTATTAAATGCAAAAAATATCTTTCTTTGTTAGAAACTTCCTCTGAAATAGTATTAGTCATAACTGGATTTTACATTCCTTTTGACATCTTACATGTCTTCTATTAATAGTGTCAATTCTTGGGGTGCCTGGCTGGCTTAGTCAGTTGAGTGTCTGACCCTTGATTTCAGCTCAGGTCATGATCCCAGAGTCATGAATTTGAGACTCATCGGGCTTCATGCTGAGCGTGGAGTATGCTTGGGATTCTCTCTCTGCCCTTCCCCACATGCCCTCTCTCTCAAAACAAATAAACCTAAAACAATTTTTTAAAATAGTTTCAATTCTTAAGTCCAAATAACCAATCGAAAGGATCTAACTTAATATTTAATAACTAATTTGTTTTAGTAATAAAGTTGCTGTTGGTTTCAAAGGAGAGCTTCTAAATCCTTCAAGTGAGGTCATTAATCAAAACAGATAAAATCAGGGGTGCCTGGGTGGCTCAGTCAGTTAAGTGTCCAACTTCAGCTCAGGTCATGATCTCACAGTCCATGAGTTCGAGCCCTGTGTCTGTGCTGACAGCTCAGAGCCTGGAGCCTGCTTCAAATTCTGTGTTTCCCTCCCTCTCTCTCTCTCTCTCTGCCCCGCCCCTGTCTGTCTCTCTTTCTCTCTCTCAAAAATAAACATTGGGGAAAAAACCAAAAAAAAAAACCCAGATTTTAGTTAATAACTAAATACTTAGAATACTTCAGATAACCAACATAGTTAAAATACTTCAAATTTTTGGTTTTAGGGTCTCAAATCATTATGGAGACCCACCCTGGTACCGAGTCCACACTGTGGACATTCACAGTGTGAAAATCTGAAGCAACGAGCCAGTTACTTCTGACACAAAGGCACCAGTCATCGGAGAGTTTCAGGTTGAAATATTCAGTTTTGCAATTGTTTATTTCACCCAGGCAATTTCTATATAATAAATCAATGTAGACTATCTGAATATTTAAGATGTGTTCATCAATGTACAGGCTAAGGCCATAGGATTTGAGGTCAGAAAGATAAGAGTTTCAATTTCAACTTGGTAACCTCCTAGGTAAGTGGACTTGGGCAAATTGTCTAACCTTTTGAAGACTCAGTTTCCTCATCCCTAAAATGGGACTAACACTTGTTTTGCTGGATGGAAAGGATAAAATGAGGTGATATATAGAGTTTAATTGACAGTGGGTAGACACTGAGTAATTTTTTTTTTCTTTTTAGCCATTTCAGTTTCTAAGCTGTGCCGATAAACAAGTAAATACATAATGTATCAGATGATGATAAGCACTGTGGAGAAGAACACATGGGAACCCTAAATGCCAGCCAATTGGGAAAGGAGTAGGCTACAATAAGAAAAATGAAAAAGTAGGTGGAGATGTGGATGAGGTGGCTTAGTCTCAGTCCATGCATATAAATATCGTCAAGAAGCACAAGCAAGGTGTGCTCTTTCTGCTTTCATTGTTTCATACTTGAGACCATCACAAACAGGAGGACACAGCCTATAATTATGCAGGCAAGTGGAGAAGAGGAAAAAGTTAGGAATGAGGAGGTGGGGGAGCTGAGATTGGGGGGCTAATGATCTGTAGGGCCAGCCATTTGTGACAGTGGCCCTCAGTCCTAAACAGCATCCATGGGCCTGGAAACTCACATTTCCCATTGGTACCCAACAATGCAGTCTAGAGAGTATGTTGGGTTGTAGCAGCAGTTTCTTTTGATGATTAAAAAAAAACTGCTTTAGGGGCGCCTGGGTGGCTCAGTCGGTTGAGTGTCCGACTTCGGCTCAGGTCATGATCTCGCAGTCTGTGGGTTCGAGCCCCGTGTTGGGCTCTGTGCTGACTGCTCGGAGCCTGGAGCCTGCTTTGGATTCTGTGTCTCCCTGTCTCTCTGCCCCTCCCCTGCTCATGCTTGTCTCTCTCTCTCTGTCAAAAATAAATAAACATTTTAAAAAAATTTTAAAAATTGCTTTAAAAATAAAATCACCGCGTTTACAGGAAGGATATGACAAATAGAGCAAATCTGAAAGATTTAGAGAAAATAAGCCACCTAGAATCCCATTCGCCTAATGCATTTAATATCAGCGTTTGAGTTTATTTCCTCCTAGATTTTCTGTATGTATATTTGAAGATGACTGAAATCATACTGTATACAATTATGGATTCTGTGCTTTTATTTTTATTTATTTATTTATTTATTTAATGTTTATTTTTATTTTTTAAAATATTTTTTTAATATTTTCTTTTTTTTTTAATGTTTGTTTATTTTTGAGAGAGACAGAGACAGAGTGCGAATGAGGGAGGGACAGAGAGAGAGGGAGACAGCAAATCCGAAGCAGGGTCCAGGCTCTGAGCTGTCTGCACAAAGCCCTACGCGGGGCTCAAAATCACCAACCATGAGAACGTGACCTGAGCCGAAGTCGGACGCTCAACCGACTGAGCCACTCAGGCGCCCCAAAATATTTTTTAATGTTTATTTATTTTTGAGAGCGCAAGAGACAGAGTATGAGTGGGGGAGGGGCAGAGAGAGAGGGAGACACAGAATCTGAAGCAGGCTCCAGGTTCCGAGCTGTCAGCACACAGCCCAGTGATGTGGAGCTCAAACTCAGGAGTCGTGAGATCATGACCTGAGCTGAAGCTGGAAGCTCAACCGATTGAGCAACCCCAGTGACCCTGTGCTTTAAAAAAATTTTTTTAATGTTTATTTATATTTGAGAGAGAGAGTGTGTGACTGGGAGAGGAGAGAGAGAGAGGGAGACAGAATCCAAAGCAGAATCCAAAGCTGAGCTGTCAGCACAGAGCCTGATATGGGGCTTGAACTCACAAGTCGTAAGATCATGACCTGAGCCAGAGTTGGACGCCCAACTGACAGAGCCACCTAGGTGTCCCTAAATATAAGATTGTCTCATACGCATTTTCCTTGTTGCTAACCAGGTTTTCCTAACTATCCTTTTAACATATGAATAATACATTGTTAAATAAACAAATCATAATTTACTTGTATTGTTAGATGTTTAGACTCTTTCCAATTTCTTGATATTATAAATATCACATCAATACACATTTTCCTGTATATTTTCTCTTCCATGCTTTAGATTACCTTCTTGGAATTGATTTTCAGAATTTTCAAAACATAAAATGTTCCAGGACATCAACATTTTATGACTCTTTATATATACTGCCAAATTGCTTTTCAAAGGGATTATATCAAGGTGTAGTCCCAAGAATGACGTGTGAGAATAACAAATCTCAGTGTACCCTTGAAAACAGTGGCCTATTACATCATTATTTTTTTATTTTATTTTTTTGCAGTTTCAGTTTCCAGGATGTGATAATAAACAAGTGAATACATGGTATATATCAGATGCTGATAAGCACTGTGGAGATCAGCAAACTGAGGGAAGGGAAAGTGGTAAGGGGTTAGGGGTTGCTATTTAAATAGAATGATCAGGAAAGACCTCTCTGAAAGGATGGCATTTGAGTAAGAGCTGAAGGAAGAGAGGAAGCAAGATATAAGAATCATCTGAGAGAAGATGCTTTCCGGCAGAGAAAACACCAAGAAAGGCCCTAAGGTAGATTTCTGTGTATTGAACAGTCCTGGGGGAACAGCAAGAGGGCCAGAGTGTTCCCGTTGCTGAGAAGAGGGGTGTGTGGAAAGAGAGGAGACCAAAAGGAAAGCGGGCAGTCAGGACATGTAAGGCTTTATCAGCCACTGTAAGGACTTTCTTTTTTCTTTTAGAGAGAGAGAGCATGCTCATAGTGGGGGAGAGGAGCAGAAGGAGAGAGGGACAGTCTTAAGCAGGGTCCATGCTCAGTGTGGAGCCCAATATGGGGCTTGATCCCGTGACCCTGGGATCATGGCCTGAGCCTAAATCAAGAGTCAGACACTCAAGTGACTGAGCCACCCAGGCGCCCCATAAGGACTTTTTTTATTTTGAGCTAGATGGGAAGGCACTGAAGGGTTTCCAAAAGAGGGGAGTCGGGAATTGTCTTTTGTTTTATATGATTAGCCGATGTGTTCAGAATAGTTGAAATATGCTCAAAACCAAACTCGGCCTCTTCCCCAGCAAACCTCCTACATTCCGAGCATCTCCATCCTCTGATTCATCAATGCTCAAAACCTCAGTCATCTTTTGCATCTCAAAACCAACTGTCACCAAACCCTGTCAATCCTCCCTCCAAAACGTCACTTGCGTTTGCCTTCTTTATCCATTCCTATTGTCTAAACCCTACCACGATCTAACCGGTCCTCCCATCTTCTGTCTTTCTGTTCACCACTCATACCACTCAGTGCTTGTCAGAGCAATCATCCTAGCAAAGCTGACCATTTATGGGTTTACCCTTTATCTTTGCTACCCCTTCCCCCAATAAAGTCCAAATTCTTTAGAATGGAATTCAAACTCTACCACAATCTGATTCTAAACCAGCAGTCAAAACTTATCTCCCATTATTATTCAGAATTAAGTGTGCCTTCCTGTCTAACAAGTTTTCGGACCCAGCTGTGGACTTTCTCACCATACACCTTTGCTTACATTGTCTCCCCTTCCCTTCTGGCCCCACCCAGAAATCCTACCCATACTTGTAGGACCACCCCAAGTGTCACTTCCTTCATGAATACATACCGAATCTCCCTGGCCGGAATTTATGCTTCTTTCTTTTTTTGCTCCCATAAACTCAACTTCATTACCCACGCATTCTGTATCATATTAAACCAGAGTTTTGTGGGTATGCTTTCCTTCCTATGTGGTGATGAGTTTCTTGAGAACCCATGTCTTAGCCATCTTTATCTCCTATAGTACTTATTACGATGCCTTGAAGAGGGGTGCCTGCATGGCTCAGTCAGTTGAACATCCCACTCGTGATTTTGGCTCAGGTCATGATCTCTTGGTTCATGGGATGGAGCCCCATGTCAGGCTCCATGCTGACCATGCAGAGCCTGCTTGGGATTCTCTCTCTCCCTCTCTCTCTGCCCCTCACCCACTCATGCGCTCTCTCTCTCTCTCTCTCTCTCTCTCACAATAAATAAATAAACATGAAAAAAGAAACCAATGCCTTGAAGATATTAGGTGTCCAATAAATGTTTCTGGAACTTAAACTCTCCAAGGCCCTGTTGCTAATTTGTTGTTGAAACAGAACCAGGATTCAGATCACCTGATTCTCAGCTCTGTGCACCTTTCCCCATACCATTATTCTGATTTCTTCTGTGATTTATTGTCATCTCATCTGAAGTACATTTGAAACCTCTGAGGAATTTTAACAAAGAATGATTAAACAAAGAACAAATGGTGGAATTTATTTCCCACGCAGCCATTTAAGTTAAAGTGAACCTAATTTAGGGGCACTAAAAATCTGACTTTGGAGGCACCTGGCTGGCTTAGTTGGTAGAACATGGACCCGTGATCTTGGGGTTGTAAGTTCGAGCCCACATTGGGTGAAGAAATTACTTAAAAATAAAATCTTCAAAGCAAATTTGACTTTGAATTTAAAAATAAAAAGTATAAAACATGTTTTATAAATAATTATATACATGTTTAGAAATTTTTTAGCTTCTTAGAGTTTGATTTTTGAGTTACACTTAATCTTTTAGGAGCCAAGTCACCATGTTTCTTAGTAGCTCTAAATTTGTAGTCTGGGGGAAAAAAGTGTGTTTGATTTGGTTTAACAGGTGGAAGCAACATTTCTAGCCCCTAAGAATAGGAGAGGGCTTAAACATTTGGGATGAGACCCTGAGGCAAAGTATAATTCCCAATTCTCCCAATCCTCCCCATCTTGGAAAAATAGCTCAAGGTGCTACCGTTCTCAACTAGGATTCCCCTTTGGTAGTTGAAGTTAAATAAGTAAATTATATTCCCACGTGTGTTATACATAAGTATATGTAAAATGAGCATAAAATTAAGTTATAGTATTGAAAATATAGTAAGAGCTAGCATTAGTAGGTACATATGAGAATTCTTTTTGAGTGATGAATGTGGATACCTTGGGGAAACGCAGACTTGACTGAATTAAGACACATATTTTAGGGAGACCATTAGAGAATTGTTTAAGGTGGGGGGGGGGAGGAGGAAGAAAGGCGATGGAATGACTCTTTCTCTCCTAAATAGTTTTGCCTTCTCTCCGTTGCAACTGGGAAGAGGTCAGCACTGCTATGAAAAATGTCCCGTTGAGGTCTTCACAAATTCAAAAGAAATGGGATGAAATTAAAGCCCTATGTTTTCTAGGGAAAAAAAGGACAAAACTGAAGCACAAATTCGCCTCCCTCTGCTCTGTCTCACTCTGAGGGTTATGGCAACAACTGACCTGTGAACCTGATGACAATTGTAATGCAGGATCATAGAAGTGACAGTAGCCTCGGGAGTAGTTTCCTCTACCTCCTTTCCTTGGTGAGTAAGCCCCAAACTGCCCCAAACAAAGAGTTAGCATTTAAGAAACTTTCCCATAAGCAATTTCCCCCAACTATAACCTAAATTCTACCTTACAGAGTGATGTGGACAATTTTTTCTTGAGCCCTACATGGAGATGTGAAAACAGCTTTTTGCCATAGCTAATGATGATAACCATTTCTGTATCATAGGGGTTATATTTCTGGGCCATGGAGAGAGAGCACAAAGTAATGGGTACAAATTCAGGCCTGGAGACAGACGGAGTGGTGCTTAAGCCACAGCTGTATGATCACTGGCAATTTACTTAAGCTCTCTAAACCTCAATTTCCTCACCCATAATGTGAGGATGATAATACCATCCAGGCGATCAAATTACTGTGAAGAATAGTCTAGAACAAGTGCTGTCCAATGGAAATATAATTTGACTCTGCAAATATGAGTTCCATACATAATTGAAAATTTTCTAGTAGGCCCAGTAAGGAAAGTAAAAAGACACAGGTGAAATTAATTTTAGTAATATATTTTCCTTAACACATCCAAAATATTTCAACATGCAAAAACAATTAGTGAGATAATTGTGTGAGATAATTAGTGAGATAGTCCCTTTTGTGTACCAAGTGTTTGAAATCTAATGTATATTTTACACGTACAGTTTATCTCAACTCAAACCAGCCACATTTCCGTGGCTATTAGCAAACTATAGGTCCAGAAAAAGGCTACAAAGCATCTAGCATGATGCTAGGCGTGTAGTGAATGTCAAGAAGTTGGTGCTTCCAATATTATTGTTAATATTATTCTTAGAGAACAATGTCATCTTCTCAAAGCCTTTGCTTTTCCAGACTGAGGCTAATAGCACTAGGATGCCATTAGGGGTACCTGGAGAGACTGGCGGGGGTGCTGCTCAAGCCTGAACCTTCCATCTACTTCAAGGGCAACATCCTCATGGTTGCTCTCTATCCTGTTATACGGAGGGGTCCACAATAAGTGGGATCTGCCTGGAGAATATATCCACTGAATGCCAATGACTTTCAGGTACTGACACATTAAACCCCAAGAAGTAGGCACCTCCCCTCATCTGCTACCTTCTCATAGAAATAGGACAGGCTAGGGCATTTGCTAATGCAACCATTTGCTCTGATATTTTTTCCCTTATAAATAGTGAGGTGCCATGCCATACGCTGTGTTCAAAAGTTGATTTGATAAGTTAAACATTGTTACCATATAACCCAGCAAGCCCACCGGGTATCCCCAAGAGAGTTCTAAAACATACCCGCACAAAAACTTGTACACAAATGTACATAGTGTTATTCAAAAAGGCCAAGAAGTAGGAGCAACCCAAATGTCCACTAACTGATGAATAAGTAAACAAAATGTGGCATATGCTTACAATGAAACTTTATTCAGCCATAAAAAGGAAACGGAGGGCTGACACATACTACAAGCATGAATGGATCCTGCAAACATTATGCTGAGTAAAAGAAGGCCCCATACTGTACAATTCCCTTTATCTGAAATGCCCACAGTGGGAAAATGCGTAGAGATAGAAACGAGATTAGTGATTTTCGAGGGCTGCAGGGAGGGGAGAATTGAGAGTGCCTGCTCATAGGTATGGGGTTTCTTTCTGGAGTGATGGGAAAGTTCTGGAATTAGATACTGGCAATGGTTATACAACATTGTGAATGTATAAGAAACCACTGAATTATGTTAAAAAAAAAAGTTGATTTGTTGTCCCAAGGAAGCACTAATCAAACAAACAAGTATGCCAGAATTTCAGAATAGAGAAGTATTTGTAAGACTTTAAAATTAGAAGAGATTAGGAGCATCTGGGTGGCTCAGTGGGTTAAGCGTCCGAGTTTGGCTCAGGTCACGATCTCACAGCTCGTGAGTTCAAGCCCCACATCAGGCTCTGTGCTGACAGCTCAGAGCCTGGAGCCTGCTTCACATTCTGTGCCTGCCTCTTTCTCTCTGCCCCTCCCCCACTCGCTCTGTTTCTCTCAAAAATAAACAAAAACGTTAAAAATTTTTTTAAAAAACAAGTAAAATTAGAAGAGATCAAGGGCACCTGGGTGGCTCAGTCGGTTAAGCCTCTCACCCTTGGTTTCGGCTCAGGTCATGATCTCGCAGGTTTGTGGGTTCAAGCCCCTGCATCAGGCTCTGCACTGGCAGCATGGAGCCTGCTTGCATTTCCCCCTCTCCCTCTCTGTGCCCCTGCCCCACTCACGCTGCCCCTGTCTCTCTCAGAATAAATAAATAAACTTTAAAAAAAATTAGAAGACTGGGGTGCCTGGGTGGTTCAGTGAGTTGAGCATCCGACTCTCGATTTCGGCTCGGGACATGATCTCACAGCTCATGGGTTCAAGCCCCACATCAGGCTCTGCGCTGACAGTGGGGAGCCTGCTTGGGATTCTCTCTCCCTCTCTCTGCCCCTCTCCTGCTCTCACACACACACTCTCTCTCCAAATAAATAAATAAAGTTAAAAACAAATTAGAAGAGATCACTCATGCCAAAAAAGATTATTTGATAGGCTATCATCTTTAACCAGAGCATACATGATATCAAACCTTTCTCTCCTTTCCATCAATTAAAATTGTTCTGCACTTTACCATTAAGCTATTAAGTAAGAGAGCACAAACCCGAAGGGCACACACACACACACGCACACACACACACACACACACACACACATATACATATATGTAAACGTGTAAATGTGCCGGAGTGTTCTGGAAGACTGAACTGGTTCCTCTCTCAAGGCTCCCATTTTGCCCTCAGGACGGCCCCACCGCTCTCCAGTACCACCTGCCCTACTGTGTGCACAGCAGTTGAGGCACGGGCTCCAGAACCACACAGCCTCCGTGAAAGTCTGGGTCTGACCACTCACTGATTTGTGATTTGGGGCAACTTTCCTAACGTCTCTATCCCACAGGTTGCCTTTGCAAGGATTAAGAGAGTTAGTATATATAAAGGACGCGGATGAATGCCTGGCCTGTGGTAGATACTTTGTAAGTGTTTTAAAAACACAAATTCTAAAAGTGTTTTTAACCCCCTGACCCCACAGCATGCCAGAGGCGCTGGAGTGTACTTTCCCTCTGTCTGGAACGTTCTTTCTGTACAATAGCACTGGCTCTCTCTTCTTTCAGTGCTGCGCTCAAATATCACCTCAGCGGCCCCGATCGTTCTCCCCCCTTCCTGGCGTGTTTCTGTTTGTAGCATTTACTGCGTTCTGATATACAAAATGATAATTCGCTTATGTATCTTCTTGGTGGCCCAACTCCTACCAGAAGGCAGAGATCTTATCCGTCCGTTTGCCACTCAGCCCTACGTGTCCAGAGCAGCGGCTGCTACAGAGAAAAGTACCCCACCGTGTTTTCTGGTAAACAGATGGGGGTTACTCCTGGGCAGCGTCCTGGGGACCAGGTTAGGAGTAGGTGTCCCTTTCACGGAATACCCCTTTGCATTTCGTATTTTACCACGTGCTTCTGTTCCTTTTGCAAGAACAAAAAGTGAGAAATAAAATACTGGAAATTAGAGAGTACAGGGTCCAGAGAGAAGCCAAAAGCACGAAGCATTAAGACTTCAGGCATCAGTGACCAGAGGAGGATTCTAGAGGAAGGCATGAGCGTACTCCTACAGGCCCCCGTTAGACTTTGTCCCTGAGTAAAAAGTGGAGTGACGCCTCAGGAATGGCACTCAGCCCTAGTCTTCAAGCACAGCATGTACACAGGTTAGCGAGAAGTCTTAAGATCATTCGTATTGTGCAATGTGTGTCCTGTACCTATGGGTACAATGAGAAATTTTTCCATGGCAAAAGGCCTGTTTCCAGGCACAGTAAACAGAGCATTTGCTGAGGGTTATTTGCCCCCTTCCACCACGGCGGCGTGGGCAGGCAGGTGGCCGTGGTGTGTGCGACTCCTTGGGCGGAGACAGACGGTCTGTGTCCATGGCCTGAGAACACTGCCCTTCCTCATTTCCTAATAGGTCCTCTGGAAACATGATAAACATTAAAGGAGCCCTTGTAAGAGACTTGGACTTCAAATGAACTGTTCTGTAAACGTATCCCAGTTGATTTGGGGTAAAGCTCTGCTCTAAGCTGCTTTTGGGGTCCCCTCATCTCTCTTTTCAGTCTCTCCCTTTCCTTTCCAATGCTATACTACCTTCATGGTCTCTTCTGTCAGCAGGAAAACAACTGACAAGGCCCTAGCCCCTTGGATAATGTATTACTCCTTCCACATTTCTTTCGCATTTAAAGAGGGGTTAATTGGAAAGAAATAATCATGGTGATGCTGTTGATAATGATATAAATATCTATAAATCTCCAGTAGAGTAATTTACTTCTAGGTGTGAATAACAGAAGTGCTCTTTTACCTGATTTTATTTTATTTTGAAATGTTAATTTATTTTGAGAGAGAGAGAGAATGAGTGGGGGAGGGACAGAGAGAGAGGGAGACAGAGAATCCAAAGAGGGCTCCACGCTGACAGCAGAGAGCCCGGTGCGTGGTTCAAACCCACAAGCCGTGAGATCATGACCCAAACTGAAGTCAGGCACTTAACCTACTGAGCCACCCAGGAGCCCCTCACCTGATTTTATAATGTGCTTGTTGATTTATTTCCTATAGGTTTTTTGTTGAAAAGGTAGCATGACAATAGAATTTCAAAGGACAATACCCCAAACCTCATTTTCCTAACGCAACAATTATTTTTACTTTTTACATATTGCCTTCAAGTTTTGCTAATACTAGGAAGCTACATGGCGAGGGCACTATATTGAGTCAGATTGGGATTTTTATCTCTCACTGTTGCAAATTAGCTGTACAACCTCAGAGGGTTGTGTAACCGCCCTTTGCTTTAGTTTCCCAAAGTATAAAATAAAGAGGCTAGACCAAATGGATGATCTTTAAGATCCCTCCACCTTTAACATTCTATGAGTTTTATCTATAATCTACTTTTTTGTTTCATGATATTCACATGGAATGGTATATGGAATAAACACGCTAAGAAATGTTTGCAAAGTTAGTTGACTTTGTAAACTATGTCGGTGAAATAGTTCCATATATAATGAGTTCTGCAAAGGTAGGGTTCTAATGACAAACCCCAGGGATTTCAAAAGTAGCTACCAGATTACCAAAAAGCTACAAAAATTAATATCAATACATTCGTGATATGTTTGCAACTAAAGTGTTAGCAAGCTCACCCATAAATTCTAAGTATACACTTAGTTTGATAAGACCATTGTCATCTTTGTTGATATACAGTTGTTAATTCATAATGTAAATACAAAAAGGTTACATCAGTGTAATTTTTCCATGTGGCATTCTTAACTTTTAAAGGCTCTTTATAAGAAAATCAAAGAGGAAGAACAAAAAGAAAGGAGTGACTCTATCTAACTTAGATCATATTGGCAGAAACATGTGAATATAAATGTCTAAAATGTCAATAACTATTAATGGGATGAAGGAGTCACTCTCCCACACTGCCGCTTGGTGTGTGACCCGGTATAACCTTTCTGGAGGCGACTGGACAATACTAATCAAGAGCTTAAAAATGTTCCTACCCTCTGTCCGGGTAATTCCACTTACAGGAATTTGTACTAGAAAAATAAGACGTGCACAAATGCTTGGTTGCAGTATCGTATATAACTGGAAAGAACTGGAAAGAATCTAAATGTCCAGAAATAGAATAGCTAAATAATGGATTACATACATTACATAAAATATACATTAAATATGTGAATATGTATATTTTTGATGTATATTCATATATTATGATGTATATATGATAAATATATATTTGTTGATATATATGTATATGTCTATAGACTTTTTTCCTGCCTCAGTCAGGTCTAATATAGATACCAAGGGTGCTCATTGCTACTGGCTTAATCACTATTAGGTTTTTTCAATGAACAGAGGAGGTAAGAAATATATGTAAACACATACATATGTGTCATAAATTTATATCACTAACTTCTCTTTTTTTAAATAATTTTTTAAAACTAATTGCTATGTCCAATATGGGGCTTGAACTCACAACCTCAAGATCAAGAGCCCCATGTTCTACCGACTAAGCCAGCCAGGTGCCCCTTATATCACTAACTTCTAATTCAAATTCAGAACTATGGGGTTTTTACCTAACTTCTTCTCTTTTACATCTCGATTTCCTTCCTCCTGTGCTGTGAATCTTGGTTCTCAAGGGCACCGAACCTGATAGAATTAGAAGATCCCATAATTAATATTTGCTTATCCCGTATTACCCGGAACAGCAGTATCGGCACCACCACCAACCATACAATTACCAAATATGGTTTAAAAAAGTGTTTTTGCAGTCCTTTTTGTCCTGAGGAAATATCCCGTTTAGGGATAAGCAGTCAGATTGCTGTGTCTTCAAGTTATTCAAAATAATTTCTCTGTATCCCACCAATTGTATGCAAAATTAGGCTTTTAATAAAAATTAGGAATTGGATTTTTTAAAATTAGTGTTTTTATAATTATGTAGATATTTACATAATTCCAAAGTCAGGTCTCAAGGTAGACAAGTCTAATTTCTATCACCATCCCTTCTACTTCATTCCTTTCCCCCTTTTACAGGTTACTATTACTCTGTGATGTCTATCCCTCCACATGTGCATGTATGTATATATGTGTATCTATGTATGTAAATATATATTTATATCCATTCTGACATAAACGGTAGGCTCACTTTTCTCTCCCTTGCTATCTACTTACAATGTATCCTAGAGATCAATCTATGTAAGTATATGTAAAGTTCCCTAATTCAATTTTATAACCGCACAGGACTCCATTGTGTGGATGCACCATATTTTGTTCAACGAGTCCTCTATTAATGGACATTTGGGTTGTTTCCAGTCTTTGTTATATAAATAGCTTCTGTCCTATGATTTGGTATTATATTTATACATACTCAAGTCTTAAATATAAATAGATTTTTAAAAAATAGACTTTTACTGCATGGAACTATACAAGAGGAGCCTAGAACACCTTACACCAAATAACAAGGACACTGTCAAAGACTACTAGAGTCATGTCGGAAGAAGCCAGGAGCTGATTTGAAGATGCTACTACCGGCCACATAGGGATAATTTAGGCATTAATAAGAATAATAAATAAGATGTATTGAAACACATTGAATATGTTTTAATTAATGAGTTCAAATGATACTTAGAAATGACAACAGGGGCACCTGGGTGGCTCAGTCAGTTAAGCCTCCCACTTTGGCTCAGGGCATGATCTCAGTTTCTGAGTTCAAGCCCCAAGTTGGGCTCTCTGCTGTCAGCACAGAGCCTGGTTCAGATCCCCTGTCCCCGTCTCTCTCTGTTCCTCCCCCCACCAAAAAATAAATAGACATAAAAAAATAAATAAATAAAAACAACAACACCAAAAGCAAAATTAAAAAAAAAAACAAAAAACAAAAAACATGATTAACCACCATGGGCACATGCCAGAAAATCAACTCAAGGAATCATAGGATTAAAATATTACTATTTTGCAATTCTTAATAAACTAATGAATCTACATAACATAAAAGAAGAGGTTATTACACAGTGTGCACCTCCTAATGGCAAAACATACAAGTACCCATGAAAGTGTCTTGCAAAAAACCCCAAAAAAACAAAACCCACCCCCACAAAAACCAAAACACTGAATCTGATAAAGCCTGTAGATAATTGTAGGAAATACACAAGACAGAAGAGATGTTAAACTATACTATGGGGAGGAAATGCGAAAAATCCAAGCTGTGGGAAGGTCTACAAACAGCTTGGTTTCTTCAACAAATAAATTGCAAGGAAAAAAATATTAGAGTGGAAACCCATATATATTTAAAAAGATTTAACAGACCTATCAGCCAGTCTTAGTATGTGAACCTTATTTGGATCCTGCTTCAAACAAATTATGAAAGTAAATTACAATATTTATGAGACAATTAGAAATTTGAACACCGACTAGTTCACATTATTAAAATATTATTAAGTAGTTCAGGTGTCATAATGGTTATGTTTAAAAAAAAACCTTACTTTTAAGATCCAAGTTGAAATATTTTTGGTTTAGATGATGTAATTTCTGGAATTTGCTTTAAATAAAATGAGTAGAGGGATACCTGGGCGGCTCAGTCAGTTAAGTGTCCAACTTCGGCTCAGGTCATGATTACGGTTCACGAGTTTGAGCCCTGCGTTGGGCTCTGTGCTGACAGCTCAGAGCCTGGAGCCTGCTTCTGTGTCTCCCTCTCTCTCTGCCCCTCCCCTGCTCGTTCTCTCTCTCTGTCTTTCTCAAAAATAAATAAAACATTAAAAAGATTTTTTAATAAAATGAGTAGGGAAGAAGAAGACGGTATTGATGGGTTGGCCATCATGGGTTGATGAGTACATGGGGTTCATTATGCTCTCTGTCTACCTTTGTTTATGTTTTAAATTTTCTATAATAAAGCACTAATATGCATTTATATATAATGGGTATTTTGAGGTATGTGTGTATGTATAAACATCCATTATAAAAAAATACAAGAAAATGTTAATAGTGTTTATTTCTGGATGATAGAGTTATGATTTATATTTCCTCATTTTTACTCTATTGTATATTCTATAATTTTTATGCTGCACGTATATTCTTTATCAGGAAAAAGCTATTTAGAAAGAAAAATCTTTTGTATAGCAATACCATTTTCACAGTTCAACTAGAATTCACTTCTGACATAGTGAATAAAATAACTTTGTATATTTTAAATATTACTGGGCAAAGCAAATTATTTAATATTTAATTATATTTAGTTTTGAATGGGTGCAGATAATAGTTCATAAAAATATAACTCTAAGGTTTGAGGTGTGGAAATTGTGTCATTTGGTATAATAGGATAATCTTAAATTTATGGCTTAGGAGTAAACAGTTCTTTTTTTTTTTTTTTTTTCTCCTTCTTACATAACACAAAAACAACGGATCCAGTTTGGCACCAATTTTCTCCTCCAAAGTCACCTTTGTGTGAAATGTAGCACCTCAGGTTTCAGTGAAATAACTTGCAGATGAGAAAAGGTTTCTTAACAAAATTTTCTTGTAATTTTACTACAGTGTTAGTTCCTGGCAGCCTTGGAGAGTCCTTTCTTTCATAGGTAAGTGGGTGGGAGGAATGCTCTTCTCTCCTTTCTAGAATGTAGAGAGAGCAAGAAGTTAAGATCACTCCTTTTATATCGCTGAAATAAACGCAGGGCTATGATAGTAGATGCAATTAAAGAAAAAGATAGATAATGGGTAATTTTAGCGTATTAATAGTTAATACGGTGTACCTCAAGGTTTGCTATTCGATTATGGGAAATGAGTTCTTTAAGATCAGTAAAATTGTTTAAAACCAACTTATAAAAACTAGCGTGATTTATAATTACATATGGACATCTAATAATCATTATATCATCTGAATGATCTATAATCAGATAAGTAACCCTTCATTTATTCTGAAATAAAGAGGTTTCATTTATCTAGTGTTCCTTCTTTCTTTTGTTCACATGTAATTTTCTCCTAAAGAAACCATACTTAGCTGGGTTATGAAACACAGTAACTGAGTATCGTTCAAGTAACATTTTGTTCTAAACGTAGACGTTAAAGCAAAATCATGGGTAGCTGTGATTATTCATTTGGAAGTGGAATTTTCTGATTTAACAAAGGGCTAGGGGGCAGATAATGTTGACTTGGGTCCCCTTGTCCCTTTGAGGTTCCATGGATGATTATAGATTTCACATAAATTCAGTCTACAGTTGCAACTATGTGCCAGGCTTTGTGCTAAGTGTTTTCACATATAATCTCAATTATTGACTACAATAACCCTGTGAAATAGTTATTTGGGAGAGAGGTTAAGTTTCTTGCTCAAGGTCTCACCGTCATCCAGTGCCTTGCAAATCTCGTGTTACCACTTTTAAGTTATGAACACTGGTGAGTGAGAGCATTCAAAGCTGTCCTTGGTGCCTAGTACGGAACCTTGTACTGGAAAGTACGTCAAGTCAGCTCAGAGGATGATATTCATCTGTCTCATTGTAAAGACAGGGTTCTCTGCCTCCCCCACACTATGGGGGATATGCAGGGGTGCAGCGTGCTTCCTGTTACAGTATAGACGGAGCCAGTTTAGATGGAGCATTTCTCACGGAGACACAGACTGAGAAGCATCAAGGAGAAGACACGGCGAGATCTGTTCTTCATAGCAGCAAGGCAGTGCTCACTTTCTGCCCTGATCTTTTAACAAACGTTAGAAAGTCAGACATCTTTAACTCTGGGAACCAACAGTTTTGGATCTGATGACCAACAAACTAAAGCTCAACCTGAGAAGTTTGATTCTTGACGTATTTCCAACAAGGGTCACTTGTTTCATCCCAGGGGACTCAAAGTTAAGAATTAAAAACCTCAACGTTAGTAAATTATATGTCTGAAGTACGGAGAGTTCTAATTATATGTGCATCCCAAATGCCAGTAGAGCTCACTCTGTTCATTTACTCATAACTTTATGAAAAACTGTTTGTTTGAGATGTGGTTTTTAAAAGCAATTTACCTTCAGGCTTAAAGAACGGAATGTGTGTGAAAAGAGTTTTCCAACTTTTATCGACTCGGTGATGAAAAGGAAAATATGTTTATGAGAATTTGTCTGCGTGGTAACTCAAAATTAATTGATCTATGAAACCTGATATTTCACATTAAATGCCAAACCCAATTATAAATTTCAAACATTATTTTTCAAAGCATACCTGTGTTCTAGCTACTAATACTACAGAATCATTCTGATGGGCATTAACTGGGCATCGAATTATTAAGTATCCCGCTAAGGTTGTATTAGAAGCTACTACTAAGAATATTTTATTTGTGGAGGCATAAATACAGGTTACACAATACCTGGTAAGTTGACTTGAACGAAAGGATCTTAAAAATAAATAGGAACGGGGCGCCTGGGTGGCTCAGTCGGTTAAGCGTCCGACTTTGGCTCAGGTCACGATCTCACGGTCTGTGAGTTCGAGCCCCGCGTGGGGCTCTGGGCTGACGTCCCGGAGCCTGGAGCCTGCTTCCGGTTCTGTGTCTCCCTCTCTCTCTGCCCCTCCCCCATTCATGCTCTGTCTCTCTCTGTCTCAAAAATAAATACATGTTAAAAAAAAATAATAAAATAAATAGGAACAACAAAAATAAAACATGACTAACTCTCCTGCTATCATCAAAACAAATGTTTCCAAGGACCTGAAGCCAAGAAAAAAGAAATCCAGAAACACAAAGGCCGAGATAATCGGTGAATCTACCAGGCGTCTATAAATGACAAAACAAAACACTAAAAGCCAAACCAAACAAAAAAAAATCCCACCTGCTTTGAAGGAACGAACGCTGAACAATGTTCACCCTTTCTGCCCCTCTGCCTACCACAGAAATCCCAGCCTCCAGCTAATCTTAAAATTACCAAATCTCCAAAAATTATGGGAGATGTATGTCGTAAAATGCAGTCCTACCCAATTGCACGGATCGTATCCACATTAGCTGAAGTAGTAATTATTGAGGGAAGGGTAATCTACTTCATTCATGTTAATAACCAATTCTTTCTCCGATTTGCCACAGAGCCAACTCAACTTAATTATTAAAGCACAATAATATTGGATTGAACTATTTCTCAATCCAAGAATTTTTATTATAGAGGAAAGGCTTGGACAATTTAAGCAATTATGTGCTTCATTTCTCCTTTTCTGTAACTCCATTCTTGCTTATTTATAAGGTATTGAATTTAACTTGCTTCATTCTTAAAGTTTTACATCCTGTTGTCTTCTTTTAAAATTTTTAAACTAGATTTTAAAAGGCTGCAGAGTGTCAGGGTGGCTAGTTCCTATGAGTAACAAATCATAGTCCCTAGAGCTCAGAGTGCTGCCCTGGAGAACAACAAGCCAAATTTTGGCTGCCCTGAAAACCCTGCATACACAGCTGAAGCACATTCTAGAGTTTACCACACCTCTCCCCAAACACTTGCAAGGGTACCCGCCCCACACAACCTCTCCTTAGATCCAGGCACACACCATTTCTTTTCACTTGGATGCAATATCGCTAAAGGGCAAGGTCGCTTGGAAGAGAATTGAACTTGGAGTCAGAATCCAAGTGAGCTCCAGCTCTTTAGGGGACCAGTGAAAGGTGATTTAGCTCCGTGGGTAAGCATGTGCCTGCTAAAGCCCGAATGCAGAGATGCGAATCCTAGTTTTTTCACTTCCTCGCCGCGTGACTCTGGGCAAGTCATTTCAATCTTTGCCTCAGTATTCCCGTCTATAAAATGCCAGTGATAGCAGTAACAGCCTCAGAGAGTAGTTGTGAGTCTTATTAGGGCCTAAAACAGAGCCTCAGGTATCCTGAGCACTCAATAAATGCCAGCAATTGTTATTACCAGCTGCATGACCTTGGAGAACTCCCCTAACCTCTGTGAAACTTGACGTCATCTCCTGTACAAAAAGGGATCACAACCTCATACGGTCTTTATGAAGGCCAAATAAACTCATAGAAAGTACGTGGCCGTCATTTTTAAAACAGAAGTACCAGGCAACTCTTTCAACCGAGTAGAATTAGTTCACACACACACACACACACACACACGCGTGCTCCTGAGATAGCACTTGTAACATTGCATCAGAAGAATGTGCCGACCTGTCCATCTCCCCCACTAACATTACTTCCTCTGATTCACCTCTGCACCCTCAGCATGTTGCACATACCTAGCACAGGACAGGTACTCAGTAAATATTTGTCGAAATGAGTATCGTCCAAACAACTGGACAGGAATTCTCAAGGCCTTTGCTAGAAATGATGGATTTTTACCACTTTTTGCCAAGCATCCTCAGCAGACCACCCAGAAATTGGCTTGTTTTCCCTCGGGCCCAATATATTGAGATTTTGTCATTTCGAATGCAGCCAATCTTGTGTGGTTGTATTCGCTCATTCTTTTTGCTTAATAAATAATTATTGAGCACCTATTGTGTGCCAGGTCCTATGCTGGGTTCCATATGGTGCACCACGAGTGGCAAATGCCCACACGAATTTAGTGCCTGCGTACTATATTGAAAGAAACTATTTACTATAGAATCATTTACTACTGGAGATAATAAGCTCCTTGGTTTGATTACTTCATTAGAGTGATAGAATCTCAGGGTGGGAAAGAAGGGTTTTCTTGAAGTGGGAGTCCTTTATAGAGTAATAATTGAGATCAGGGATGTGACTGTTTAAGTTCAAATCCTTGCTCTGCCTTGTACAAGGTGTAAGACCTTGGGCAAATTACTGAACCCCTCGGAGCCTTATCGTTTCTCATCTGCAAGATGGAACTGGTATGGTTGATGTGAGTATTAAACATGATAATGCATGCTAATCACTTACGGTACCCGTCATATAGTGGGCACTCAATACGTGTTTGCTATCGTGATGAACCTGATCCCTCACCCCAGTGTTTGAACTTCCATCACAAATATATCCAGCAAATGGGGCAAAAATGTCCGCATTCTGCTTGAATAGCCTCAGGGTCAGGGAACTTAACTACCTCCAACAGTTATCCACTTGATTGGTGGGCAAGTCTAATGGTTGATAACTTCTGGTGGGTTGAAATGTACATGCTTACATCTTCCACTCGTGGCTCCTCCCTCTGTCATTTGGGATTACTCAGAAGAAATCTGATCTCTCCTCAGCAGGACAGCCCCCCCTAACTTTGGAAGGTAGCGACATAGGCTAGCTGATATCCCCATCCTCACACACTCACACACGTTACATTTCTTTAACCATTTTTTACATGACACTGTTTACCAGATCCCTTATCCTTTTTACTCGTGTTGAATAATCTTGTGTTTATCAATGTCTTTCTTCCAGGCTGAAGATCAGGATTCACCACATGGAACAAATGTAGCCTGGTCACAGGTGAGTACTAGAGAACG
The DNA here is from genome assembly GCF_023721935.1 of Panthera uncia. Classification (NCBI taxonomy): domain Eukaryota; kingdom Metazoa; phylum Chordata; class Mammalia; order Carnivora; family Felidae; genus Panthera; species Panthera uncia. The sequence goes on along the minus strand of NC_064816.1, from coordinate 141,740,481 downwards.
ACTTCCCAACTTGAGCACTATATTTCTATTAATATAACAAAAGACTGATTTTTTTGGAGTCACATCACACTGTGTTGACTCATCATCTACTAACAATCTACAGGAGACTCTAAATCTTCCTACGTGCACAATTGTAAGCCTTCTCACCCCCAATCTGTACTTGTACAATTGATCTTTGAGTACTTTATATCTGTCCCTATTAAACTTCATATTATTAGAAGTGATTCATGATTACATTTTGTCAGGATTTAGCGGGGGGGGGGGGGTGGGGGGAGATCCTGATTGTATCATCCAGCTTATTTGTTACCCTTTCTAGTTGGTATGTCATGTCTAAATGTGTTTATCACGCTATCAGTGTCATGATCTTAGTCATCAGTGAAAGTGTTAAGGGCAACAGGGCCACAAACCAGACCTGCATTAGATGCCTAGAGACCTAGGTGTGCATCAGCCTCTCGAGAGTTTTTTTAAAAAGCATCATTCATTCAATCAACAAATATTTATTGAGTGCCTACCATGTATCAGCTACTGTTCCATGTGTTGAGTATAGAGTGGTGACTAAAACAAAATCCCTGCCCTCATGGGGTTTACGTTCTAGTAGAGGAGACAGATAATAAATAAGAAGACAGATTATTAATCCTAAGGGTTTTAAATGAAAAACTAAAGTGGGTGCGGAGCTAAGGAAGGTTGACAGTGTGGTGGAATGCAGGGGAGTCCCTAGACGGTATGGCTAAAGCCGAGTTGTTTTTGACGTTTGATGGCGTTGCTCGTGTCCTCCATTTCTAGTGTGCCTCTGGACCGAAAGGTGTCCCAGAGTGGGCGGCAAGTTGATTTTTCAAAACCCATTTTTCTCTATCTGGGGTCACATTAAGAAAGCAACTGATAGCACGGTGGTGAAGGATGTAGACGGTCATGAAACCAAACAGGAAATTTGAAAGGACATGATTCCTCAAGAGACTTGACGGCATCCCTTCATACGAGGACCCGCGGACCCTGTGAGGCCAGCGACACTAGAACGGAAGCCAGGTCATACCTCTCGAAGAAGACTCCAGAAAGGAGAACTGAAAAGTGGAAAAAGAGAAAAGGTGACACTTACCTTATTCCAATCCCCATCTTCTCACATATGGAGTGGGTCGTGAATCCAATAACTTATGAAAATTCAGGAGGATGGACTGCTTGGGCGATCCCAAAACTTGGCTCAGAGAATCTGGATATTGAACTCTGGAAAAGAATCCCACAAGGGACAGATGTGAAATCTACCTCTATTAACTGCTCTCTGCTCATGATTCTAATGCTGATAAGTTCTTCTAAATCGTTTTAGATAATCTCCAATCCCCTTTGATATTAGAGGGGCTTGATAAATCTTTCTCTGGTAAAATCCGAATTGTATTTTCTGATTTGAAATTTATATTTTCGCAATGAATACTTTTAACATTTACATTCCTTCATTCGTTGAACATCTATTTTGTCCTAACTACTGGGTGGAGCTAGGAATACAAAGGTGAATAGAATAAATGTGGTCCCTGCTTATAGGGGCTTTATAGTAGAGCTTCTCATAGAAGGCAAGCTAAAAATAGGAGAGGAAGCTCTGATAAAGAAGTGTACCAAGAGCTCTAGGAGGGTCACCTAACCCAGACTTTAGGAGAATTGAAAGTTACTGATTCCTAGGGCCGCCTGGGTGGATCAATTGGTTGAGCAAACAACTCTTGCTTTTGGCTCACCTCGTGATCTTATGGTTTGTGAGACCAAGCCCCACGTCAGGCTCTGTGCTGATAGATTGGAGCCTGCTTGGGATCCTCTCTCTCCCTCTTTCTCTGCCCCTCCCCAGCTCTCACGTGTGCCTGGTCTCTCTCTCTCTCTCTCTCTCTCCCACTCTCAAATAAATAAACAGTAAAAAAGCAAGTTAGTGGCTTCTACATGGGGACTTACAAGTTATGGAGGAGTTAGTTAAAAAAAAGAAGGGGCACCTGGGTGGCACAATCGGTTACGTGTCTGACTTCAGCTCAGTTCATGATCTCATGGCTCGTGAGTTCGAGCCCCACGTCGGGCTCTGTGCTGACAGCTCAGAGCCTGGAGCCTGCTTCAGATTCTGTGTGTGTCTCTCTCTCTGCCCCTCCCCAACTCATGCTCTGACTCAATCTCTCTCTCCCCTTCTTAAAAATAAATAAACGTTTTTAAAAATTAAAACAAAAAGAGGAGCAGGCCTGTTTGAGGTGGAGGGTGTTGCAGATGTGCATTTTTGAGGTGACAGAAATGACCGTGTGCGCTGAGCAGCTGAGCACTGAAAATTAGTTCAGCATAGCTGAGACAGAGTGGTCAGAGACGACACTGGAAAGGTAAGCGGGTCCCAGTCGCTCAGAATTGTACAAGTTATGTCATAGAGGAGGCAGAATCTACTAAAGTGTGTGATTGCTTGATCGTTGGAATTTTGAAGGGGGAAAGTCAAGACTGCTGCTCAGATGTTTGGCTTGAACAATGGGGTGGACAGTAATGTCAGTCACTAGGACAGCAAAATGGAAATACAGAATAGAGGAGCTGTGGAGGAGAAGGGGAGAGTCCAGACGGGGTCACGTTTGGTTTGTGATGTCCGGAGAACACTGGCAGGGTAGCAGCAGGTAGTTTGATCTAGAAGTCTGAAGATACAGGTGTGGGAATCACCAGTACCTGACAGGCCACAACAGAATCCACACGGATGAAAGAGTTACCCTGAGTGAGCGCCGGGGAAGAGAAAAGACCCAAGAGAGCGCCCAGAGGAATGACAACCTTAAAGAATGGGCAGAGAAAGGATCCCTGGGGTGGAGGCCTTTGGTGCCGGGGGTTGGGGGGGGAGTGAGTAAGAAGGTGAAATCAGAGGGAGGAGAAGGCAACAAGAATGTGAGGTATCACGGAGGACAAAGGAGAAACACATGTCGAGTAGGTTGTGGTCAACAAAGGCAAATGCTGTCAAGAGATCAAGAAAATGTTGAGAAGCAGTCATGGGGTGAGCACCAAAAAGGTACTTGAGCAGGTGCCGGGCAAGAGCAGCGTCAGTGGAGGCAGAAGCCAGGTCATCGTGAGTTGAGGAACAAGTGGAGCCAATGAATGTAGACAACTATTTCGAGATGTTTGCCTTCGAGGGGCACCTGGGTGGCTCATTAGGTTGATCGTCTGACTTCAGCTCAGGTCATGATCTTGCGGGTTCGTGGGTTCGGGCCCCGCGTCGGGCTCTGTGCTGACCACTCGGAGCCCGGAGCCTGCTTCGGGTTCTGTGTCTCCCTCTCTCTCTGCCCCTTCCCTGCTCATGCTCTGTCTCTCTGTCTCCCTCTCAACAATAAATAAGCATTAAAAACAAAAAAATTTTTTTAAAGTTTGCCTTAGAAATGGAACACATAATCCCTAGATCTTCTTCCCAAAGGTGAGGAAAGAGGGCCACCACAAAGTCTTCCTCACCGCCTGTAGCCACCTGTAGCTCAGCTGACTGTATGGCAATGGTCTTGGTAGGCGTGGCCGGTGTGCGAGACCGTGGTCCTACGACCAGCGCTGGCTGTGGCTAAAACTGTAGAGTTAACCAAGTCTGCCTTCTGTGCTCTGCACCCAGCTCTTCCTCTGCACCCCAACCTTTCACTAGGCCTGGAAGGCCCACATTGTCTTGCCGGCCCCCGGCCCACTGTGCTGTGCTGTGTAAACTGACCTCTCTGAGCAGCACCCCCCCAGGTAAAAGTCTGGTCAGATACCGTTGCTGTATCATCATCGTTGTTCACCTGCTGCTATAGCTCCTGGATTGGGACCAGTCAGAGGGAGAAGAGAGAGATTTGGTCACCTTGGAATCTGGAGCAGGCAGCTGGCCCCACAGCTGGCCAGACAGCTCTCCAAGCAGGGGGCCTCTCTGAGAACAAAATCCAGAAGCCAAAATAAATGGGTCAGGTGGAAAACAGATGACCACCACTAGAAACAACGCTGAAGGTCGGTCCTAGGGAATGAAGGTGAGCCAATACATAATGGATGAACACTGTAAGGGGTTTGGACAAGAGGGGAGGGGCAGGGGGCAGTCCAAGATCAAAGACGAAGAATTAGAAATGGGCTGAAGCTGTTCTGCACACACAGAGGCCAGGCACCGTTATGCTGGACAGTCTATCCCACCAGCTCTGTGATCCTTAATCCTCCCGGTGTGTTCTTTCAGTGACTCGAACGGAAGCTCTCGACGTTCACAGTTCCCCAAATCTTATTTCCACAACCCCTCTCCTTCCGTCATAAGCCTGTATTGCAAGAGGAACATAGAAACAGCTCTGGCCTGGGTGGTGCTAATGGGGAGCGCAGAGGCACTGGCAGTAATAACCTGAGAAGGTTGTAGCTAATAGCACTCCCCGAACCTCAGAACCGTGAGTTGACGCAAAGGCCTGACAAGGTTCATTTAGGCCCTAAATCAGTAACAAAACCAGTTGCATGGCTTAATTAGTTGAAGCATTGTGTCCAAATTGCAACTGTTCCGGGATGTCCATCTTCTGTAAAATGCACGAGGTGACTGAACGGCAAGCCTTAACTGTCTTCGGTTTGTGATTACAGCCCAGAGAGGTGATAGAGAGCGGTGATGAGCATCACAGATAAAGACAGTATTTTTGCCTTGCGCACCGACTGGCTATGCTGAGTTTTCAGCTAAAGATTTTTTTTTTTTTTTTCATTTCACTTGAGTCAATAATCATTTACCCACTGGATATTGCTTAAAGCCTAGTTTTCATCTAATTCTCGTTTAACGATATTGAAAAGGAAAAACTAAATAATAATACCTCATTTGTGTGGAGTGCGTGTCTTTCAGAGAAGACATCGTAACCCATTTTATCCTATCTAATTTACAATAACAACACTTTTATAATGTAAATATGAGTAAGGGCTATTATCATTCTACAAAGTATGCATGAAAGAAACTAAAGCATGTTTGGATAAAATGATGGGTTCAATGTACCTTCCATTTTAGAGGTGTAACAGCTGGTTTGTTTTCTTTCTCTTTCTTTTTTTTTCTTTCTTTCTTTCTTTCTTTCTTTCTCTCTTTTCTTTTTCTTTTCTCTTTTCTTTCTTTCTTTTCTTTTCTTTCTTTCTACAATGAAGCCATGCTTCAGATAAACATGTTTATTAAGGTGTACCTTGCCCTCACATTTTAAGATGAAAAACACCTTGATTAAAAAAATAATAAACACCAGGGGCGCCAGGGTGGCTCAGTCGGTTGGGCCTCCGACTTCGGCTCAGGTCATGATCTTGCGGCCCGTGAGTTCGAGCCCCGTGTCGGGCTCTGTGCTGACAGCTCAGAGCCTGGAGCCCGCTTTGGATTCTGTGCCTCCCTCTCTCTCTGACCCTCCCCTGTTCATGCTCTGTCTCTCTCTGCCTCAAAAGTAAATAAACGTTAAAAAAAAATAACAAACACCAAAATGTTCAGGTGTCCTACAGATCAAATCTCTCTCTCAAATCTAGATCGAAACCAATCAATTCTTTACTACCCAACTCTGACTTCAATCAGCACGGTTCTCACCAACTTGTGCTACACATATTACTAGTTGACTGTACTAGCTCTTCCTTATATGCATTATGCTGTAATGATCTTCTCGTCTCCGCTGGATTTGGCACGTACCTTCACACGCACAAATTCTGCATATATGTGAAGTCACTGACATTTTTATGCTTGTATTAGCAACCTTTTGGGGGATCCCATTTTTCTGATGTTTTTATGCATCCATTCACTCGTTCTCTCATTAAGGCTCTCAAGCCTTCATACATCCATTCAAAACAGTGATCATGTGCCCAAAACGTACAAGCACTATTCTAGATGCACAGAATGAAAATAGGAAGACAAAATTGCTGACTTCAGGAGACTCAGAGCCCAGTGAGGGAGCCAGAGGAGTAAACAACTGTAGTTCAGTGTGGTAGGTGTGGTGATGGAATGACAGATGATAATGGTCTGGGGAGCACGGGGAAGGAACCGGTCTGTGTGTGAGAGGATGAGGAAGGCTTCTGAGAGAAGGTGCTCCTAGATCTCAGCATGCCAGGAAGAAGGGATTGGGGTATTCCAGGTAGAAGGCACAGAATGCACAAAAGTAAAGGCAAACAGGAGCACTCTATGCATCTGGCAAACTACGGGGAACATGGTAGGACAGGAAGTTCCTCAGATATTCTGTGGTGAGTTCTATGTCACAATCCAAGCCCTGGACTTCACCATAGACAATTCTGTAAAGGAAAATATATGGTCCCTAGGGTTGTTTGTCCTTAGTCATGTAAGTAAAAACACATTCTACATGGGATCCATACCAAAGTGCCTTTTAAGACACTGAGTAACGTCACAACATCAAAGCTCGGGTCTGGTCTACCCAAAGTCTGTAGTCTCCATACTTCCTTACGATTATACTCCAGGGGGTGGCAGGTAAGAGCAGCCTACTTCCTCCTCAAATATCGGTGGTCACGTAGCCCATTCCATTAGTATTTCAGTATAAGAAATTTCTATAGAAATATTCCCAAATACAGCATTTTCTAATGTACTGTGTTGGAGGGGTCAGGTTTTTCCTGTTCACCTCTTCCCAATCATTCAGATGTGGTACTGCCCAGCCTCCAAAGGAGTGAGAACCAACTTTACAGGCTTCTTACAGCAACCCCACACACTAGCAAGAGGCATTTGGAAAGAGTCTCTGAATATACACCTAGGGTCTGCAAGGACAGCTCCTCCCTGAAGCCTCTGAGGAGTCCTGCATGAAGGTCTTCATGAACTGGGTCAGCAGTAGATAAAATGTGATCACTACAGAACTCACACAGAACCTTCCCTAAAATAACCCTACTGCTCGGTTAGTCCTACTCTGAATTCCCTTGTCACTTAAGAAAAGCTTTGCATCATGAAATCGCATCCTTGTTTCTATTTGGAAACTTTTCAGAGACTCTAAGTTCAAAATAACTCCTCTATTTTGGTTCCCGACCAATTATGGAATCCTCTCTAAGACATCATTTCTTCATTCATCCAACATGTCACCCATTCAACAAACATCTACTTCCTCGTTTCTGGCTATCTCTTGAAGCCAGTTCAATCAGCCTTCTGTTCCCCATTACTCCACTGAAAACACACACGTGAAGGTCACAATGACCTCTATGTTGTCCAATTTAAGGGTCAATTGTCCGTCCTCACCTTACTTTCCTCTCAGCAGCTTCTTGGCACTGATGATCACTCCCTTGTTGAAACATTTTCTTTACTTGGCTTCATACCCACACTGACTTTCCTCCTACCTCATTGTGTATTCCTTCTCATTCTCTTTTGCTGGGTCCTTCCTCATTTCTGAATGGTGGAAGCCCCCTTGGGCTTGGTTCTCTACAATTACCCAGCCAGTCCATTGCTTTATTTTATTTTATTTTAGATTTTATTTTTAAGTGATCTCCACACCCAACGTGGGGCTCTAACTCACAACCCGGAGATCAGGAGTCTCATGCTTCACTGAGTGAGTCAGCCAGGCACCCCCAGTCCCTTGTTTTAAATACCATATCGTGGGGTGCCTGGGTGGCTCAGTCAGTTGAGTGCCTGACTCTTGATTTCGGCTCAGGTTATAATCTCACGGTTTGTGGGATCGAGCCCGAAGTCAGGCTCTGCGCTGCATGGGATTCTCTCTCTCTCTCTCTCTCTCTCTCTCTGTCCCTCTGCCCTTCTCCTGCTCACTCTCTCTGTTGTGCTCTCAAAATAAATAAATTTTTAAAACTTAAAAAAAAAAATCATGTCTTGTGCCCTGATGTCTGACTTGCAAGTTAAAAAGTGTTTTTTGTTTGTTTGTTTGTTTGTTTCTTTGTTTGTTTTTTCTAGAGATGCTAAAGTTTGGGTTAGGCACTGAAGGAGGAGATGAGTTGGTCCTGTCCAGGGGAGAGGAGAGGTATTTTCCCTATGGGAATAGGATGAAAAGGGGTACAAAGTTGTGAAAAGGCAAACTGTGTTCAGAGAAAAGAGGGAAGTCTTGTGTGAGTTGAAAGTGACTATCATAAGGTAGGTTGTAGCCATGTCAAGAAGAACCTTGATTTACAGGTAAGGAATTTGGACTTTATACTGAAGACAATAAATAATTATCAGAGGTTCTTAAATAGGGTAGAGATGTGATCATTCATATTAAAAAATAAATAAGACTTTAGCTGGCAAGATGAAGGCCACACTAGAAGAAGGGGAGACTGGAGCCTGGAAAGCCAATTAGAAGGCCCCTGTAATAGTCTAAGAAAGGGATTAAGGTCTGAATCACCATAGCAGCAGTGGAATGAAAAGTAGTGACAAATCCAAGGGAGATTTAGAAGTAGCGTTGAGGACATGGTTATTGATTACATAGGAGTTTGGGAGCAGGGGAGAGAGACCAAGGTTGAAGTGTAACGACAGTAACTAAGCTAAAAGGGGGAAGGAGAGCAAGTGTGGTGGGGGTCATGAGTAGCATATTAAATTTGCAGTAACGGTGGGTTACCAGTGGCGAAATGCAAAGGTCTGCAGATCAGGAAAGAGGTTTAGACTGAGTGTATAGGTTCAGAAAGCAGTGCCCAATGGTAGCCAAGCCCTCAGAATGGATGGGATATCCTGGGGAGGGTGCATGGGGAAAAGAATGCCAGAGGAAAGTATGCAGACAGTTGTCAGGGGAGGAGGGGGCTGAGGAGGAACAGAAAGGGAGCTTGCGTATGGGATGGAGGAGGTCCACAAGTAACGGGGGGGGGGGGGGGGAGAGCCCTTCCGAGAGGAAATAACCAAGAGTTCTCCCTGGGGTAGGATGACTGATACCATTATGTTTGGTGATTAGATCTCACGAGCACATACTCTAGAGAATTAGAAGTCAGGCTGGAATGGATAGAGTGAAGACTCCTCTTTGAAGTTGGCTGGGAGGGAAGCAGGTAATGGCTGGGAAAAGGGTGGAGTTGGGCAAGGTATAGGGATTTCTTTTTACAGGATGGTCGTCTTTACACCAAAAGGTTGCCAGCCGGCTTCCACCCACATATTACTACCCCACAAGGCAAACTTGTTGAGTTTTTGAGCAACTGAACATTCCATAGAGTTCAGTACATATATGGAGTGCCTGCTGTGTCTAAAGCACTGCACTGTGTCTAAAGCACTGCATTTTAGTGCCTAAAAAACATATGCAAGATATGGTCATGTTTTAATTTTTATTAACTGGCCCAAATCTGCCTCCTTCCAGCCACAGCTCCCTGTCCTCTGGAGCCACGCACAATATAAGAAGTATCTCTTCCTCTTATTGAGGGTGGTTTTCAGCTACCTTCTGGGTATTCTCATTGAACTTTTGTGAAATAATCCAGACTTTACGTATGCATACTTGCATAGGTGTATGTATGTATTTTGTTACCAGCTAGCAGCTCTCCTCTAGACATCCATTGCTGTCTGTTCTTTTTAAAATGTGGCTCCCAGCGGGGCACCTGAGTGGCTCAGTCGGTTAAGCGTCCGACTTCGGCTCAGGTCATGATCTCACGGTTTGTGAGTTCGAGCCCCGAGTCGGGTTCTGTGCTGACAGCTCGGAGCCTGGAGCCTGCTTCAGATTCTGTGTCTCCTCTCTCTGCCCCTCCCCCACCTGTGCTCTGTCTCTCTCTGACTATCAAAAATAAATAAATGTAATAAAAAAGCCTTAAAATGTGGTTCCCAGAATGAATCTCAATTTCTCTTATCTGCAGTGTACAAACCAGCTGGAACATTCTTGCACCTTCCCAGGACATGGGTTTTCTGTTAATGCCATCTGAGACTGTATCAGTATTCTGATAGTACAATACTTACTCATAGTACTTCACAGTCAACCCACATTCTGAGATCTTTTGCACCTGAAATGTTAATGAAATAGGTCTCATAATTCTTGTATTTATACAGTTGACTTTTTAAAGCCAATTGCAGAAGTTTGTTTCCCACTAAATACCATATTTTTCAATTTTGTTTGTTTATATATATATATATATGTATCTATCTATCTATCTATCTATATTAACGTTTCTTTATTTTGGAGAGAGAGACAGACAGAGCGAGTGGGAGAGGGGCAGAGAGAGATGGAAACACAGAATCCAAAGCAGGCTCCAGGCTCTGAGCTGTCAGCACAGAGCCCGATGTGCGACTCGAGCTCAGAAACAGTGAGATCGTGACCTGAGCCAAAGTTGGACGCTTAACTGACTGAGCCACTCAAGCGCCCCTTACACTTTGTTTTTATTAGCCAGTAATAAAAAGAGCAAGGGCTTAGGAGTCAGGCGGGTGTAAATTTGAATTCTGGTTTTGTTAGGTAGCTCAGTGACCTTGGTCATGTCATGCTCGCTCTGGCTCAACTTATCAGTGAAAATAGGGATAATCATAACTACATTGCAAAGTGGTTCTTTGCAAGAAGAGGCTTACAAGAGGCAGTACAGTACCTAATATATCATGAGGGTTCCATAAACGTTGGTTTTCTCGCCTCCTTTCTCTTCCATTTTCTCAGCTTTGTGTTCTTAGCAGAACTATGCCTTTTAAGTTGTAACTCAAGACTAAGAAATCTTCCTTTTATTTTGTTTAATTATTTATTTTTTGTTTGTTTTTATTATTTGTTTGTTTTTAAGTAGGCTTCATGCCCAGCACAAAGTCCAATGTGGGACTTGAACTCATGACCCTGAGATCAAGACATGAGCTGAGATCAAAAGTCAAATGTTCAACTAACTGGATGGGGGAGCCATCCAGCTACCCCATAGTTATCTTATTTTTTTAAATTAAATCTTCCTTTTAAAAGAAAAAAGTAAGTTGAGCAGAACAGGGAGGAGCCCAGGACCAAAAAAATACTTTAGTCTAACAGTGGGGCATGAGGGCGCTGAGACCAGACTTTCTGTGACCGAATCCCAGCTCCGCTACTGACTTGTTGTCTAATCAGAAGCAAATTCATTAACCATCCTGAGCTTTGTTTTCCTCATCTGTAAAATGGGGATGATGGCAGTGCTTGTGTTTCTGGGTGTTGGGGAAGATCAACTGACATGGTAGGTGGAAAGTACTTTTGCACAGAACTTGCACATGCTAAGTGGTAGAGTTCTCATTACCCACTTAGAAACCTCCAGGTAAATAATGTATTTAAACTCTTAAGTGAAATGACTGTGTTAAATGGTTTGCATATGTTAGTTTTTTATACACAATGCCGAATTGCTGACCCAATTTGAACCAACAGAATGCTTATCGCTTCTCGGCCTTTTGGCTAAGATCAAGTGTGAACCAACAGAATGCTTGAACCAATTTTCATGCCCAATATTGTATGATGGTGCTTATTTCCCTGTATCTTTAGCCACTCAACGTACCATTTTAAAGTGCTTGACAATTTGCTAGTCGTAAAGACATCTGGTTTTACCTTGATCAGTGCCTCTCTAATTATTAGTGAGATTGGACTGCTTTCCTTTTATTTTTTTTTAAGTTTATTTATTTTGAGAGAGAGAGAATACACACATGCACGTGCGTGAGTGGGGTGAGGGGCAGAGAGAGGGAGACAGAGAATCCCAAGCAGGCTCCTAGCTGTCAGCACAGAGCCTGATGTGGGGCTTGATCTCACAAACTTTGAGACCATGACCTGAGCTGAAATCAAGAGTCAGATGCTTAACCCACTGAGCCACCCAGGTGCCCCTGGATTGTTTTCATTTTAATTGACCAACTGAATTTTTTTTTTTTTTTGCCTTTTCATGTTCTTTACCCATTTTTTTTTTGAGATGTAGTCTTCTTGTAAGCTTGCTAGAGCTCTTTATATATTAAGGATACTACTCTTTGTCAGATATATATTTATATATATATTTATATATAAATATATATATTATATATATTTTATATATATGTTTATATATATTTTATATATATGTTTATATATTTATATTTATATATATATTTGTCATATATAGTTGCAAAGTTCTAGAATGTCTCATTTATCTGTTAATTTTGTTTGTGGTACTGTTGTATCTACATAAATTTAAGTGTTGTAAGTAGTCAAATCTATAAATATCTTTCTTTTATAAACTATAAGCCTTTACTTCTTTGCCCATGAAGGCCTTTAACATGTTAAGACCAAGATGTGCCTATACCACATCTTTTCAACACTATTAACTTCTTTTACATGGCCATTTTTCACATTTAACGTTTTAACCCATCTGAAATGCATTCCATTCCTTCTTAGCCATGTTTATTCATTCTTTTGAATACAAAAAAAAATGCTTTGGTTTCAAGAAACAGCAAATTTAACTCAAATTGGCTTAAACAAAAAAATATTTATTGGCTCCCGTAAGTGAAAAATTCAAAGGCTTCAGGGTCACGATTCCCACGTGGTTTACACAATGTGGAGAGCACCTGAACGCTCCCTTTCATTTATGTGCTTTAATCCCTGGTGATAGCTCCCTTCTCAACAGACCCTCCCCTTGAGGCTCCAAGATGGTGGACAAGAACTCCCAGAGTTAAAATCTCGTGCATCCAACTCCTGAAGAAAATTATCTTCGTTCTGGCATTTCCAGCACGAATCCTGACCTCCTCTTTCAGTGGACCGACTTGGGTCACATACCCATATCTGAAGTAGTCACTGTGGCTAAGAAAATGAAATTCATTGATTGGCTTAGTCTGGAACACATGCTCTACCTCCCGGAGATAAAGTGAGAGTCAGCTTTCCCAGGGCTACACGGATGTCCCAAAGGAAGCAGCAGCTGGGAAAGGGGAATGCATTTGAGAAGGAAAGTAAGGTAAGGACTCTATTTTTGAATATCAAGATTATTGTTTTTAATAGGCAATGAGAAATTCTTGGGGCACCTGGGTGGCTCAGTCGGTTAATGCCGCCGACTCTTGGTTTTGGCTCAGGTCATTGTCTCACGGTTTGTGGGTTTGAGCCCTGCATCGGGCTCCGCGAGGACAGTGCAGAGCCTGCTTGGGATTCTTTCTCTCTCTCTCTCTACCTACCCCTCTCTCTCTGCCTTCCCCTGCTTGTGCTCTCTCTCAAAATAAATTAATTAAAAATTAAAAAAAAAGAAAACGAGAAATTCTCTGCCATTTAAAAACTCATTTGTTGGGGCGCCTGGGTGGCTCAGTCGGTTAAGCGTCTGACTTCAGCTCAGGTCACGATCTCGCGGTCCGTGAGTTCGAGCGTCCAAGCGTCGGGCTCTGGGCTGATGGCTCAGAGCCTGGAGCCTGCTTCCGATTCTGTGTCTCCCTCTCTCTCTGCTCCTCCCCCGTTCATGCTCTGTCTCTCTCTGTCTCAAAAATAAATAAACATTAAAAAAAATTAAAAAAAAAACTCATTTGTTTCATCACTATTAACATGGTAGACACTAAGAATTAAAAATCATGAAAAAACATGGTCCCTTCCTCAAGTGCTAAACTCTTTACATTCAAGCTGCATAGGGACCATCTGGGTACATCACACTTTGTAAAGGTCTAATCATGTATGGTTGGAACAATTTCCTTCATGGCCAAATGATCTATAGGTTCTATGAAATTCTTCTTTAATATGGATTCCGTAGACTGGGTGGAAATAGACCACATCCTCCACTCTCCCCTGTATTTATTCTGGTAAAACCATTGTCTTACGGTCATTTTGTTCTCTCGTTATTCATTTGCACTATTCTTTGCCTTTTTTTTTTTTTAATTCAGGGTTTTATTTATATCACTTTGCAATGTCTTTTCCTAGTTTGAGACCCCAGATCTATATCTTGATCTAAACATTTTCTATGTTGGACCCTGGAGCACCGAGGCTCTACGCTGATCACAGCAGTGATTCAGAACATAAGACACAGCAGTGCCCACAACTATGAGCCAGGCACAGTTCAAAATGCCCTGCCCAAGACAAGCCGTCCTCCATCCGACCCCATGGATGGGATTCGTGCTCTTACAAGAAAAGACACAAAAGAGATGATCTCTCTCTTTCTATGTGTGTACAGATACACAAGAAGATGGTTATCTGCAAACTGGGGAATGCCTCTTACCAGACACCAGAGCTGCTGGTGCCTTGATCTTGGACTTCTTACCTCCAGAACTGTGAGAAATAAATGTTTTTTGTTTAAGTCACCCAGGTTATGGTATTTATTATGGCAGCTCGAGCTAAGACGTCATCCCTTCCCCCTCTGTGACATGCCTATAAATTGACTAAGCCTCTGTGGGCCAGCAATAGCTCTTTTTACTGCTTCTTAGATGTTTTGACCATGGTTTTCCTCTCTTGTCTCAGTCCCGTCTCTAATATTTTCGACACTTCTATTCTACATTAGTGCTTATCAGCCCTCCTCCGCTCCCCTCCATAGGGCGAAACACTTTTGAATGGGGCCTCTAAACTGCTTTCTGATCTCTCCTACCTTTGGCGGCCACCGGCAGCATTGCCCCTGCCAGGACACAAAGTGGACCCTTCATCTGCTGAGCGTGATTGATCCCAGCAGAGCTACGTGAACAAACTGCCATTTAAGAAATTCTATTCTCTGGCACCTGGGTGGCTCGGTGGGTTAAGTGTTGGACTCTTGGTATCAGTTCAGGTCATGATCTTGCGGTTCTGAGATCAAGCCCCACGTCAGGCTCCATACTGAATGCCGAGTGCAGAGACTGCTTGGGATTCTCTCTCTCCCTCTTTCTGCCCCTACCCTGTGTGCATGCATGCCCTCTGTCTCTCTCTCTCTCTCTCTCTCAAATAAATAAATAACCATTAAAAAAAAATTTGAAGACCAATTTATTGGCTGATGTACCACCATTTAATCACTGTTTTTAGAACCCTCCTCCAAAACACTACCACATTAAACATATATACTGAAGATACATTCTGCTGCTTCAAATATAAAAGATGTGAGAGGAAAAAGTTTGTACCTTATAATCTAGGAAATGCTGTAGTTGAATGACTGTGGTTTTCAAATATCAGTATTAGAGGGTCTTCCACATTCAACAGCACTATCCTGTCTTCATTATTATTCTTATTATAAACATAAGCAAAAAACAAACAAAAACCCATTAACTGTCTTCAGTACTATTTCCAGATCCTAGTTGTCTTTGGACATTAGCTCTCTTGCATTCTCTTCACAGACCTGAGCCCTTCCTTGGAACAAGGCCCTACTCCTGCTTTCTGTACGTGTCCTTTAAACATATGAGCTTATCAGAACCCTTCTGGAGCAGCCACATTGATCATATTTATTTGTCATTTATTTTTGAAATAAATTGTATTTACTTTGAGAGGGAGAGAGGGAGAGTACAAATGGGGGAGGGGCAGAGACAGAGGGAGAGAGAAGATACCGAACAGGCTCAGTGCTGCCAGCGTTGAGCCCGATGTGGGGTTCTGTCCCACCAACTGTGAGGTCACGCATGACCTGAGCCGAAATCAAGAGTCGGGCACTTAACAGACTCAGCCCACGTTGATCTTTCTCACATGCTCCCTTTTCTTCATTGAAATCACCTGTTGTATAAAAATTTAAATTTCTTTTTAAAAAATTTTTAATGTTTGCTTTTGAGAGAGAGAGAGAGCGAGAGCAAGCATGAGTGGGGGAGGGGCAGAGAGCGAGGGAGACACAGAATCCAAAGCAGGCTCCAGGCTCTGAGCTGTCAGCACAGAGCCTGACGCGGGGCTCGAACTCATGAATCGTGAGATCATGACCTGAAGTCAGACACTTAACCGACTGAACCACCCAGACACCCCGAAATTTAAATTGCAAGTCATTTTACTCCTCTTTCACCTTCTTTCCTAGTTCCTGGCCAGACAGAGCCTTGTGCCTATCTTTTCTCTTAACTTGCTCAAGTCTTTTTTGTGTCAGGTTAGCAAGTGCAGAATTGCCTTCGCTGGCTATTACAAGTTCAAGGATGCTGTGGTCACTTATTTTAAGTTGCATGTCACTTCTACTTCACCAACACATTCTTCTTAGGTGGTGAGAATTAAGCATAGAATAGTACCTCTTCTAAGTAATTTAGATTCAAGTCATGCCAACTTTATTTGATACTCTTTTCACCAGAATGAGCTTGTCAGTGGATGTTGAAGTCCTTCATTACCCCTGTATCATGCCCCTCTGCCAATAAGTGTGTCATTTGTATTGGGAAAGCATTATTAATGTTGCCATAACAGGATCGCAAGGCTTGACAACGCACGGCCAGTGGAAAGAGAGTATAAGCCAAGACTGGGGTAGGGAGTACTCCCCGGGGCATGGGCTGCGAATACAGAAGCTGGCTTGGATTAGGGCAGCTAGGCTCCTCAAGCCTGGTGTCTCTTACCAAGGTAAAGTTCAAGAAGCTATTAATACTAGGCAGTCCAGCATGAAGGGCAAGGCCAATGTGTACCATAGTTTAAGGAGATCACAAGCAGGGGTGTGGGCATCTCTAGGGAAGAGATACACTAATAATGTCAGTGTCGTGGTAAAGAAGGGCAGGATTCAGAAAGGGGTCCCAAATCTACAGGAAGACGGGATGCAAGGCAAAATGACCAGAGACTGAAGGTGTGGAGGTCAAGGTGGAAGCCCCAAATCGGATAAACGCAGGAATGGAAGGCAGGATAGGAGCAATCTACAGCTGTGTCTGAGGCTCACAGCTGACCAGACTGGAAGAAAGCACGATGCTGGGGCTGACACGGGTGACACGCTTTGTCCCCAGTCAGAATGGTGTTTAAGTATCGGGAGATCAGGGAGCGAGACCCCCCTCTAAGGTGGAGCTCCTTAGACAATCCAGCACTGGTCACCAGGAAAGGCAAAGACAACCGGCCAGCTGCTTTAGTGTATGCTCCAGTGACAATGTCACTTCTGCTTTTATTTTCACCCAAATCTTCTCTACCAGGCATTAACCCTCAGGCTTGTGGGTTTCTATTTGTGTTCAGAAGTTTTTAACTCACAAGGTTACTCTGCTTTGCCTCCGATTGTGTGCTTCTTTCGAGCAAATTGTATAGCTTCATATTGGTGGAATACAACTACAGTTACCATTTACTGATTATTTACCACCTACCAGGTACCACACTAACTGATTTACATACACGAGTTTATTTAATCCCCACGACATCCTTGAAAGGTAGGTATTACTATCTCTCTTTTAAAAAAGAGGAAACTGAGGCTTATATGGTTTATGTAATCAGCCCAAGGTCACACATCTGGGACACAAAGGGGCTTGGATTTAAACTTAGTTTTGTCTAACGACGTGTCTATGTGTTGCTAAAGTGGCTACATCGATCCCACAATACATCCAAACAATTGTCATTGACACCTATTAGCTACTAGATTTTTCATCTTCCTAAGTATCTACCCATCTACCTGATCCATCTATCTTCTTTTATCTCAAATTCCATAACACTCCGTACTGCACTACGTAAGAAGCAGATCATTAATAAGTACTTGCTGAATGAATGAATGCAGTTTAAAAATATGATTAGAACTACCATGTCCTCTCTTGTTTGGGTATTCAGAGTCAAGCAGCAAGACTTCATCAGTTTGCTTTACAAAAATACCACATCCGTACACATTTGTTCATTACAAGGAAGAGGAGGGGCAACGTCTTAAATCAGTACTGAACTAGGGAGACATATGTTATTCCCAAAGAAATCAGACGTGGGCAAATGTGTTTGCATGTTCAAATAAATTTGAGACGTTAAAATAAAGGGGTATCCAAAAAACGGATTATCGTCTTCAGAAGTCTGAATCTGAAAATCTTGCTTGTGACACGATTTTCATATTTCTCCAAATCAAAGGTTGCCAGACTACTGTCCCTAAGCCGAATCCAGCACACCCCTTGTTTTTGTGTAGCCCGTGAGCTACGAATGGGTTTCCCGGTTTTAAGTAGCTGAGAAAGACTTTTTAAAAAGATGATATTTTGTAACACGTGACAATTATATGAAATGCAAACCTCAGGGTCCACAAATAAAGTTTAATTGGAATGCAGCCATCCTCGTTCACTGACGTGTTGTCTGTGACTGGTTTCACACTACAGTGGCAGACTTGAGTAGTTGGGACAGAGACTGTATGGCCCACAAAGCCTAAAAGATTTCCCATCTGGCCCTTTACAGAAAAAGTCTGCTAACCCTTGGTCTAACTAAATAATACAGGATGTCGTAACATTTTAAATATTGTTTAAACTACACCTATTATTTTAGTTTCTAATTCAAGGACACTAGACTGAAAGGTGATGACATCTCTTTTGCTATGTAGAAGGTTTCCATGTTCTCAGGATAAGGTCAATCTCCTTTGGTATCCCTACAGCCTCTCTTGACAACGGTAGCACCTTTCTGTAGGAATGATAACAGACCGAGAAGCTGGTGGTTTCTCTAAGAGGTGATATATCTCTTCCTGCTAAAAGTCATCTTTCTCTTTGATGGAAAACTGGGGCTGGGTATCCTTGTGAGTGGTTACAGTGTATTACAGAACTGTAGTGGCACCGAAATGGATTCTCCAGACTCCATCAACTGATTCAAGGTGGTATGATGGGGTCAGATAGACGAGGAAAAGCAAATTGCTCTTTTTTGTCATCACCCAGGACCTAAATAAAGACAAAAATGACTCAGAATGACCAGACACAGGTGAATATTACTTATCAGAATGTTTTTAGGAGGCACTTAACATCACAACAACATGGCACTCTGAGAGCTCAATCGATGTGATGGCTCAAGAGCAAAACCGAGGGAAGAGAACTTCCTTAATTTTTCTGAGATCAAGTTTGGTTTGCAGTAATGTTTAAGGGAATATGTCTTATTTACTTAATTTTTGAGACCCAAGGATACATTCTATTATCTTTCCGTATCTCTGCTTTTTTCTCTCTCTTCCTGTAACCTTGTCTCTCTCTTTTTTCAATGTAACAAAAGTTTATTGGTCATTTATTATGTGTGAGGCACAGGACAAGGATTTAGGAGAGAAACAAGTGAGAGTGATCTTTCTGGACCTTTTGGCAGCATTTAATGTGAGTTGATCACCCTTAACATATTATTCTCTTAGTTTCTTTGGTCCTATAGTCTCCTGGTTTTATTTTTCTGGTTTCTGATTTTCAAGCTCTATTGCCATCTCTTTCTTTCTGTCCAATCTTTAAATGACCAGAATTTAGTCCTGGGTCTATTTTTTTTAAATTCTATCTATCATCCCTAGTCAGTCTTCTCCCCAATTTATAAATCCAACCCTAGCAGCTCTCCTGAGCTTTGGACCCATATCACAAGTCTGCAGTAGACGTCTCTACTCACACAGAACTTTGGTCTTCCCCTATAGTTTTGTTACCACACCAAGATTCTTGTGTTTCCTTTCTATCTTGGAAAATGACACCTCTGCTCATGCACCAGATCTTGGAAAGACACTACCTCCCTCCCCACAACCCCTCCCCCCCCATTTCCCTTCAATCATCAAATTCTTTAAAATAACTCTCGACTCTGGTCATTTTTCTTCCTGTGAATGTTGCCACTATAGTCTGAGAAACCATCATGTCTCACATGAATCTGAAATAATATATCCCCAGCTGGTCTCTCCACATCGCTCTTGTCCTGCTCTATTTTATCTTCTCACAGATAATGTCTTTCAGGCAAAAAAAAAAAAATACATACATCATATATATACATATATATATATGATCTTTTGACATCAGTCTACCTAGAACTACCTCACAATTTTTAACAGCTACCTACCACTCACTTCTATAATGTACCATGATTTACTTAACCACTTTTCTCTCTTATTTATTTATCTATTTATTTATTTGAGGGAGAGAGAGAGAGAGAAAGAGAGAGAGAGAGCAGGGGAAGGGGGTAAGGGGCAGAGGAAGAGGAAGAGCATGGAACCCGACATGGGGCTCAATCCCATGACCCTGAGATCATGATATGAGCTGAAATCAAGAGTCGGATGTTCGACCAACTGAGCCACCCAGGAGCCTCTCCTTAACCACTTCTCTGTCGATGGACATGTAAGCAATTTCCAGTCTTTAACTATGGTAATTAATGCTCCAGTGAAGATCCTACAAGAGATATCCTTCAAGGTATGTGTGAGTAAATCTACTGGGCAAATACAGAAAAGTGGAATATCTAGGTCAAAGGCTTTGTACATTTAAGAATTTGATAAATACTGCCAGGTGGCTCTCCACAGACATGGTACTGTAAACGAGTGCCTGCTTCCAATCCCGGCCAAGTATACTATTAAACATTTTGATTTGTGTCATCCTGATATGTAAAAAATGCACCTCACTGCAGTTATAATTTGCATACCTCTTGTTAAGGGAGAACATTCCTTGATTTGTCATCCTTTTACCCAGTTTTCCAACATCCAAAGATATTTTCTTATTGATTGATAGGAGTGCTTTGAGTTCTTCTTAACTAATCTGATTTCTACGTTCTTTCAGGTATCCTAGTGTTTTTTAAAAGCCACACTTCAGCCAATTTGTTTTTAATAATAAGTAGTTGGTGGAGTATAAGGTCCATTATGGGGAGCGCATATGAAGAGCTCACATGTAGAGGTCATGAATTGATTTGCAGAAGTCCTGACTTCCTGAAAGTAGCTGGACAAGACAGTCTTACATGCATACCTGTTTTACTTCATTTAATTTTACTAACAGCCCTGTGAGGCACGTGTTATTACAAACCACAAAGTGAAGTTCAGAGACTGTGAATGTCCAGGATCACACAGCTAGAAAGTTGTCGACTTCTGGAATCTTAAAAGCATAGTAATCCATCATCACTGGTGGGTCATTCCTCAACCACACGAGGCTCGGATCCTTGATGCCTTTAATTTCTAATAATTATTGATCCTCTCTTTTTCTTTCTATAAACATCCTATGAACATTTCTGAGTGCCTATGAAATGCCAGGAATCTCCACGGGCATTACATTTCAAAGGGGTTATCAGCTATAAGCAAAAACAAAGAAACAAACAAATAAACAAAAACCCCAATAGTGATAAAGTTTTGCCCCTACGAAATAAATACAAAGGATGATTGGGAAGGTGGACAGAGAAGGATACTTTCATCAGGGTGGTCAGGCAGGGCCTCTTTGAGGAGGTGATATTTAAACAGATTGGCACGACCAAAAGAGTGTTCTAGGAAAAGGAGTAGAAAAAAGGTCATCGCGATTGAAGTCAGGGGGGGAGTGGTGGGAGAGGAGGTTGAAGAGGTAGTCTGGAATGCTGCCTAAGGCTTTGCAGGCCAGCAAAGGAGTCTGGACTAGATTCCAAGTGCGATCAGAAGACATGGAAGGATTCTAAGACGAGAAGTGATATGACATGATTTATGTCACTTTAGCTGTGAGGAACAGGGATAAGAGTAGAAGCAGGAAAACCAATTAGAATGCTATTATACGAGACCGGAAGATGACATTTGACAGGTGGTGACAGTGGAGGTAGAATGAGACTGATTTTGGAAATGTTTTGGAGGTAGAGTTGACCCACATTCTTCATGGACTGGATATGAGAACTGAGGAAAAGAGAAGAACCACAAGTAGCTACGTGTTTTTTTGGCTTGAGGAACCGGTGCACGGTGATGACATTTAGTTTGGAGGAGAAGGCTGCAAGAACGAAGAATTGAGTATTACTGTATTATTTCCTTATTTCTTTATGCAGCCTCTTCCTCACAGACCACGATTTCACTCCTTTTTTAAATTTTAAATTAATTTTTAAAATTTACATCCAAGTTAGTTAGCATATGATGCAACAATGATTTCGGGAGTGGATTCCTTAGTGCCCCTTCCCCATTTAGCCCATCCCCCCTCTCACAGCCCCTCCCATAACCCTCTGTTTGTTCTCCATATTTAAGAGTCTCTTCTGTTTTGTCCCCCTCCCTGTTTTTATATTATTTTTGCCTCCCTTCTTTTATGTTCATCTGTTTCGTACCATGATTTCACTCTTTTCCCAATACCTCTATTTTCCTTCTCTACTTGCCCTGGCCTCTTTCTTATCCCAAACAACCACTTCTACCTATTTCCTCTACCCCCATCCTCTCCTCAATCCCATGCAATCTGTTGCTATCCCCCCTCTATCCCAAAAAATTCCTTCTTGCCAAACACAATGACCTCCTTGTTCTGAAATCCAAGTCCTCATTTTTCTTGACCTTTCTCTAGCGTTTAATACTGTTGACATTTCCTCCCTTGGCTCCTCTCAAATGGTTTGTTTCTGGTCCTTCTAACCTTTATGGATGTTCTTCCCCTGTATCTTTGTTTCCTTACTTTTTCTTTGCCCCACCTTTGAAATGCTGGCATTTTCTTAGGGTTCCAGAGTAGGTCCTCTTCTCCTCTTACTCTGTACCTTTTCTTTTGGGGGTTTTATCTACTTCCATGAGCTATCACTTATTCTGATGTCCCCAGTGTAGCTCTCTCTCCTGGGTTCTAGACTCTCCTGTTCAATTACATAATAGAATTATGTTCTAGACTCTCCTGTTCAATTACATAATAGCTTCACTTTGATATCTTGTGGACATTTCAAACGCAACATGTTTAAAATCAAACTACTTACCTTCCCTTCTCCACTTAGTGTTTGTTCTTCCTGAAGTCTCCAACTTAGCAAATGGGACCATGATCCTCCCATTTACCTAAGCCATAAATCTCCTATTCCTTGATCTTGCAAACATAATCAATAATAAAATTCAGTTGGTTCTATGTCTTTGATAGTCCTCAAATCCTTCCCTTCTCTCCATTTCCATTCTTGCCCCCTATATTTTGATGTTTCTCATTTCTTTCCTGTAATACTAAAACAACCGCCTAAGTAGTCTCTCTGCTCACGGTGTTAATCACACTAATAAATTCTCCAAACTGGAGAATTTCTAAAGTGGACAATCTTGATCCCCTCAGCGTGCTCTTTGATCTCCTCAATGTCTCTCCGTGGGCCTTGGGATAAGTTGAAACCTCTTAGGAAGAAATAAAAGACTTTTCCCAGTACAGGACCTTGCTGATCTTTCTGGGTATGTCCTTTAGAACCTCTGCCAAGCATTCATACAATGCATTTACCGAGAATCTACTATTTGCTGGGCACTGCCTTTCACCTTCAACTCTCTGTGCACAACTTTAAAAAAAAATTTTTTTTTTAATGTTTATTTATTTTTGAGAGAGAGAGAGTGAGAGAGACAGAGTGTGAGTAAGGGAGGGGCAGAGAGAGAGGGAGACACAGAATTGGAAGCAGGCTCCAGGCTCTGAGCTGTCAGCACAGAGCCCCACACAGGGCTCAAACTCACAAACCAGGAGATCATGACCTGATCTGAAGTCATTGCCTAACCGACTGAGTCACCCAGGCACCCCAACAACTTTTACCAGGACTCTACACAGAGTACGTTCTCTGCCTGGAAAACATTTCTCTTTAACTTGCCCACTTGTCTGGATACTTCTGTTTATCCTTCCAAACTCGCTTCCAAACTCATCTTCTCTCGTAAGTTCTGTCAGGGCTAGGTACCCCTCTAATAAGCTCCCTGGTGATGTTATCTCACTGTTGTGTGATCAACCGTGTCCTCATCTGTCTCCTTGTTACACTATAAGTCCTTTAGAACAGGCTGTGCTATTCATCTGTGTACTCCCAGTGCTTAACACAGTACCTGGCACACAGCAGGCACGCAACCATGGATGAATTAAAGTGGCAGAGCTAGGTTTCAGAGTCAGGTCTTTTCTCTGTGGCACAAATCTCACCCTTCTTCTTGCTACATCTTCAATCGGAAAAATTTGAAAACCTGGGATAGGTGTATTTTTTCCTATCACTAATTAAAATATAGACAAATAGATTATTAGCGCCATGAGGATTCAGTTGACTATTTATTTCTTGTTTAGCTCTTCCTCATCACTCCACGGTTTTGTGCATCAAAGTACTTGGGTTAACTAAATCTAAAATGACCAAAAGGTCTTTCCATACACTTTTATATCCTTTCTACCTCTTATCCTGTTGCTTCTACAACACCACCAAGGAAGCAGAGAGTAAGTACATCAGGAGTAAGGTTGGTTTTATTTTGGTTGTCTGGTAACACTAAAAAATAATGTATCAACAGCAAATCACATCCCATTGTCCCTTCCCCCAGGGTCTCTATGGATAGGTGTTCAAGTTCCAGAGTTAAAATTTAACATTGCAAAATTCAGCTAAAATTGAAATTTTTATGTAGTGACTTCAATATAATCACAGAACTTTGCAAACGGAAGGAAGCTTAGAGATCTTTAGTCTAGCACTTTCATTAAGCTTCTGTGAGGAAACCAACGCTAGGAGACCTAGAGTGGCTTGCCCAAGGTCAGCCAGTCTAAAGGAGGGGTAGGGGCAAACTTCCTGACTTCCAGTTGCCTGATATTTCCTCTAAGCACCCTTTTATTTTCCATCTAAACGAATCATCCACACCAGAACCCCCCTATTTACACAGTGTGTATTTTTATGATATCGCCTTTGTAGTATTCTTGTCCTAAAAAGGAAGGACCTTAAAAAAGAATTCCCCCGTCCTGTCCAGGGGGAATTGGTAAAAGAGACAATTAGACAGAAAGTAACGGGTTCCTATTTGCAGGGTAGCCCTGTAATCACACTCTGTTCTCTGAGCGCCCCAATGCTAACCCAGCCTTATTTGTGCTCCCGGGGCCCGGATTCCATTCAATTTCATGCCTTATTTAGTCTAAATGATCTCCCCAGCTTCAATGTGTATTTTTTGAGCTTCATTTTAGAAATATCATACTTTTTTATTTTTATTTTTTTTTCCAACGTTTTTTATTTATTTTTGGGACAGACAGAGACAGAGCATGAACGGGGGAGGGGCAGTGAGAGAGGGAGACACAGAATCGGAAACAGGCTCCAGGCTCCGAGCCATCAGCCCAGAGCCTGACGTGGGGCTCGAACTCATGGACCGCGAGATCGTGACCTGGCTAAAGTCGGACGCTCAACCGACTGCGCCACCCAGGCGCCCCTAGAAATATCATACTTAAATCTACTCTCTACTTGAGTTTGTTTTAGTTCTAATGCTGAGGAATGAGGATTCTGGGTAAAAGAAATAAAGGTGATGGATTTTTGTAAGCCTTTCATCTCAAGAATGGTTTTCTCAAATGGCAACTGGCAGTCTAATTTATTCCTCAAATGATGACGTTTTCCGTGGGAATTAGAATTTAATTGGGATAATTTGTTTTCACAGAAAGCAGAGATTTCTTTCCAAGAGTTTTCAGTTTGATAATGTTTTACCAGCCAGTGCACGGAGACCAAATATAAACCAGTTCTGAGAAACAGGAAGTGAACCTGACTGGTCTAGTCTGCATGTCCCTGGCAGTGACGCAAATACAGAAATCAAATTAGGAAAACAAGATATGTGGGTGTGAGGCAATCGATAATAATCCAGGATGCTACAACGCAAGGAAGAACGCCTTTAACCGAATGCCACTCATTTTAATAACACCCTGAGAAGTTTGATTTCCACTGAACATGCTAGGGGTTCGGAGCAGAATGAGCTTGGGTTCCCTAGCAACAGCATGTGCTTTTGAGACTGTCATTAGCCTTTCAGTTAATCCCGCCAACCCCTTACTTCTAAATGTATGACTGACATTAAAAAAAAAAAAAAAAAAAAGAAAGAAAGAAATGGTATTTCAGAAAGTGCTTTGAAATTTCCAGGAGCAAAATGGAAAGGAATTGAAAAAAAAAAAAAAAAAAGTTGTCCTGAGAATTGTATCAGGTAAAAGATGTTCGTCGGTGCCCAGCCTTTCCCCACATTCACTGCTCTCAGTTCTGTTTCTGAATCTCCTGTTGGAGGGGAAATGGTTGAGAGTTTAGGGCAGTCCCCTCATGCAACATCAGTCC